>NC_141535.1:64849411-65002352 GCF_021556685.1 Rattus norvegicus
CAAATAATAAAATACTCTTTTAAAATAAAAAACCTTTATCTTTTAAAAAATATTATTTCTGTCTCTCTCTCTGTCTCTCTCTGTCTCTCTCCCAGCTTTACTTTCTCTCTCTTATTTTCATTACCGCACAGCACTTGCACATTTGCAATCACACAGATATCTTGCTAGTTCTGTTCATCTTTAAAGAGCTACTAAAATATATTCAAATACTTAGATCAGATCATGAAGATATAGAGGAAGAGAAGGGAGGAGGTGAGAGAGAAGGAGAGGAGGAAGAGAAGAAGAAATCAGGTGGGAGTTGAGGAGAGGGAGAAATGACATGTATAGCCTTGTATTTATGCTGTACCTTCATTAAAAGAGTTACCTTCTGTTTAGACTTATATTTTAGTTCTGTCTCTAATATCAAAATTGAAAAAGTCATACAGGTAGACCAATGGAATAGAATTGAAGACCCAGAAAAATACCTACACACTTATGTTCACTTGATCTTTGACAAAGGAGCTAAAACTATCCAGTGGGAAAAAGCATTTTCAGCAAATGGTGCTGGTTCAACTGGAAGTCAACATGTAGAAGAATGTAAATCAATCCATTCTTTTCTCCTTGTACATATTTAAGTCCAAGTGGATCATGAAACTCCACATAAAAGTAGATACACTGAATCTAATAGATGAGAAAGTGGGGGAGAGCCTCAACCCAGTGAGTTCAGGGGAAATTTTCCTGGATAGACTACCAATCGCTTACATACAAAGATTAACAATTGACAAATGGGACCTCATAAAACTGCAAAGCTTCTGTAAGGCAAAGGACACTGTCATTAGGACAAAACAGCAACCAAGAGATTGGGAAAAGATCTTTACCAATCCTACATCTGATAGAGGGCTAATATCCAATATATGTAAAGAAATCAAGAAGTTAGACTTCAAAGAATCAAATAACACTTTTAAGAAATAGGGTACAGAGCTGAATAAAGAATTCTCAACTGTAGAATATTGAGTGGCTGAGAAGCACCTAAAGAAATGTTCAACATCCTTGGTCATCAGAGAAATGCAAATTAAAAAGAACCTGAGATTCTACCTCATGCCACTCAGCATGGGTCACCAATGGAGGAATTAGGGGAAGGACTGAAGGAGCTGAAGGTGTTTGCAACCCCACAGGAAGAACAACAATATCAGCCAACCAGACTCCACAGAGCTCCCAGAGACTAACCTACCAACCAAAGACTACACATAAAGGGACTCATGGCTCCAGCTGCATATGTAACAGAGGATGGCCTTATCTGGCTTCAGTGGGAGCAGAGGACCCTGTGAAGACTCATTTCCCCAGTGTAGGGGAAGGTCAGAGTATTGCGGTGGGAGTGAGTGGGTGGATGGGGAAGGACCTCATAGAAACATGGGGAAGGAGATAATCTAGAGGGTTTGAGGAGGGGAAACCAGGAAAGGGGATAACATTTGAAATGTAAGTAAATAAAATATCCAATAAAAATATTCTAGTCACAGTACCAGCAGCTTTAGTAATGGCAAATTGATCTATATTCCTTTTGTCAACAAATAATAACAAATAACAAATAAATTTCAGAATATTGTATGCTGGAAATGTGAGTAACGTGCTTTGAGTGACTGTGGGCTCAATGCATGATAGTTTTAATTAGTAATATCATCATGAAAATTACAATGTATAAAACAGTATTTCGAACTAGACAGAGTTTTCTCTGAGTACACATTAATCTCATAGAAGGGGAAGTGACAGATTAAACAGCACCCAGTCATTTTATTCAAAAACATTTTAGAAGAGAAATATTCTTTTTGTTAACATAATTTTTATTTTCCAGAAACCCTTATTTTTACTGGACTGGTTTTTCATAAAAAATACATGACTTTTAACTTTATTTAAGGAATGGTAGCCTGTTTACGGAGAAAGGGCTTGAGGACGGCTCCAGGGGAAATGTCAGTACCTGTTCAGGAAGAATGCAAATGCCATTTCACATTACAGAAACAGGATTGTGGCTTCTCTGTGAAATTCACAAAGCCTTTTATGGTAGGAGAAAACTTTCCTTGATTAAGTGGCACCAGACATAGATGTATATCAAATTATAACTACAGTGCTTACCAGAGAAATGTGCTTTGACACGCAGGGAAGGCAAACCCCTCAATATTGCAGTGTGATTTGTGTTTTCATTCAAGAGGGAAGGCAGCACAAGGGCTCCAAGTTAAACTCTGTCAATGCTTGAGTAGCAGTTGTCTGCATGAGTAAGCACAGCTTCCTAATAATAGCCAGCAAGCCTGCTTTCATTTGTAAATGCTTTCTCTTTTGATAGAATAACTATTCATATCCTTAAGAAGCCTGTACATATCTTGTCAACTCTAGTTTCCTTGGTGTTTAGTTACATTGATGGCCAAGGAGCAGAATGATTTGATGTAGCACTGTGTTCAGAAATGAGGCTTTTCCCATCAGGGATGGTTGGTACTTATATGTTGAGTGAGTGAATTAATGACTACCTAGAACGATTTTTTTCTTTAATCCTTATTTACTTATTTATTATTCGAAGTTGTTTTATTTTTAACTGTGTGTGTGTTTGCTTGAGAATATGTATACTTAAATGTGTGAGGATGCCAGAAAAGTGGATTAGACTCTTTGGAGCTGGTGTTACAGTCAGTTGCCAGTGACCCAACATTGATGGTAAGAAAAGAACTCACGTAGTCTCAAAAGGGAATATGTATTCTTACCAGCTAGGCCATTTTTTGCATCCCCTAGAGAGTATGTTTTTAATAATGCATTTAGTATTTATGAACCCATGCATTACTTTCATTTTACATTTGTGCTTTGTTGCTAATATTTTAAGTGCATTCAACTGTCATTCCACTGTTATTGTCTAAGAGCCCCACTCACTAGGAAGTGTTCTCCAGAGAAACATAACCAATAGAATGTGTATATTAGAAAAAGTGTATTATTTGGTGGACTTACATAGTAGGGGATGAGCAATTTAACAATAGCTACTTGCGTCTTGAGAAATTAGATATCCTGGAAGTAGTTGCTGGTCCAGGCACCTGGATACCACAGTTGCCCCAATCTAGTACTGAAATATTGAAAGCTTCATTGTACGTATTGAGTCCATGCTGGACGTTTGAAAACTCTGGGACCTTGCTATCAAGTGAGGATGGCAACAATAGCAATGAACTCAGTGTTCAGAAGGGAGGGGAGCCAGGCTGCCAAACACTGCTTTTCTGTAGACATTCATATATTTGGCTTTCAGTATGAAGGTGCTACTCACTTTGACGGTAACTGTTTTCCTCTCAATTAATTCTGACTAGTGCTGCAGAGGAGTTCCTTCAAAATGATTCCAAATCCTGTCATGGTGAGAATCAGGATCATTACAACCTCCCAAGAGGGTATGCTGTTGCAGGTGTTCTGAGGAAGGTGCGTTTATTGGAATACGGTAATGTGATTTAAGAAGAGGTGGTTTGGTGTAAGAATAATAAAGACAGTTACTATTTTGGCAGGCTTGCGTAGTAAACGTAATACTGTTGGCAGAACCTGTTCAGCGTAAAAGGTCCCATAATGAGGCATGCATGAATGGCTCATTATCTTAATGAAAAAATAAAAACAGACCTTTGGTATTATCTGAAAAAACAATTCACCTGCTTAACTTGAAAATACATGTATATTTTAATGTTTTTGTTGAGAATATCATCTATTTTATATAATGTATCATACCCTTTTGTCTTTATGCCAGCCAGGGTTTTGTTCTGTCATCAAAATCTGGGATAAGAGGACAGGGCTAGTTCATGCTTTATTGGTGACAGGGATGTAGCCTTTTGCCTAGTACTGCCAAGGATACACAGTAGTCCAAGGAATCCACTGTAGGTCTATTTCATTGTTCGCATTTCAGACAAGAATAATGAGAAACTGTGTCTCCAAAGGGGCCATGAACCTGCATTAGTCATCTCAAGGAAGCACACTGCCAGCTGCCAAACAAAATTTTCACATATATACCATTAGAGAAAACACTCATATACACCTGCTGAGAAAGCTGAAATGTGAAATATTTATTATAGTGTCCAAACGTGTCTAGCTGAAATCTATGTAAGTTCAAAATAAGGAACAGATTATGTATTTCTTTGGGATAACTTGTTTTTGTGCTTATTTTTCTCTTAAGGTTGAAAATAGGTTGGTAAATAATATTGCAAAAATAGCTTGTTAATTATGCCAATCATGAACTTTTTCATGGTAAAACCTTTTTAAACATGTTTTCCTCATGTGTGGCAATGTGCATTGATATTGAAACAGGCTCAAACATGGGAGCAGGAAAACTCAAGGCCTCAACCTTAGAAAAATAGGTAGTTGCAACTAGGAAATTTGAGGTTGGGAGAAAGAGTTTTCCTCAGAGAGGAGTTCCCCATTGTTTATCTAATCTAATATGAGTGAGTCAGGCCTGAGAATATATATATATATATATATATATACATATATATGTATATATATATATATTCACACACACATACACATACACATTCAGATATACATACATATACATACATACACCCACACATATATATACATACATATACACATATACATACATACACATAAACATTCACATACACGCACATATATATACCTATAATATGAACTTATCAGATTTCATTTATGAATTTAAGAATGTGTATACATGTTGGAGAGAAGGAAAGACATGCACACAGAAGAACAAGCAAGGGAGGGAGGGAGGGAGAGAGAGAGAGAGAGAGAGAGAGAGAGAGAGAGAGAAAGGGAGAGAACAAGTAGAAAGTGGCCATGAGTTAAAAAAAAGCAATTGTAGAAGAAATGTTTAATCCTAGCTATCCCATATAGAAAACACACAATCCCAGTATTTTATTTACAAGATTGACAAGTCGTAAGCCTAGATTGGCAGGCTTGGAGCTATATAAATTTATTCCCAATGCTAGAAAAATGACTGAGTGGTTGAGAGCACTGGACTTCAGACCAATTTCCCTTATGAACATTGATGCAAAACTACTCAATAAAATTCCTGCAAACTAAATCCAAGACCATACCAAAAGGATCATCCATCATGGTCAAGTAGGCTTCATCCCAGGGATGCTGGGATTGTTCAATATACAGAAATTCTTCAACATAACCCACTATATAAACAAAGTCAAAAAAAAAAAAAACAAACCACATGATCATCTCATTAGATGCTGAAAAAACACTTGACAAAATTCAACACTCCTTCAAGGTAAAAGTCTTAGAAAGATCAGAAATTCAAGGCCCATACCTAAATACAGAAAAAGCAAAATACAGCAAACCAGTAGCCAACAATAAACTAAATGACGAGAAACTTGAAACAATCCCACTGAATTCAGGGAATAGACAAGGCTGCTCATTTTCTCCCTACTTATTCAATGTACTCAGAGTACAATAAGAAAACAGAGCCAGAGCAATAAGAAAACAAAAGGAGGTCAAAGGGATACGAATTGGAAAGAAAAAAGTAAATATCACTATTTGCAGAGGATGAGATTGTATACTAACATGGTCCCAAAAATTCTACCACAGAACTCCTAAACCTGAAAAACCACTTTAGCAAGTGGCTGGATATAAAAATAACTCAAACAAAATATGTAGCCTTCCTCTACTTGAAAGATAAACAGACTGAGAAGGAAATTAAGGAAAGAGCACCATTTACAATAGACAGAAACAATATAAAATACCTTGTTGTGACTCTAACCAAGCAAATGAAAGATTTGTATGACAAGAACTTCAAGTCTCTGAAGAAATAAATTGAAGATGTCAGAAGATGAAAAGACCTCCCATGCTCTTCAATTGGCAGGATTAATATAATGAAAATGGCCATTGTGCCAAAGGCAATCTACAGAATCAATTCAATCCCCCGTCAAAAGTCCAACTCAATTCTTCATAGAGTTGGAAAGAACAATTTCCAAATTCATTTGGAACAACAAAAAGCCCAGGATAGCTAAACTATTCTCAACAATAAAAGAACTACTGGGGGAATCACGATCCCCAACCTCAAGCTGTAGTACAGAGCAATCATGATAAAAAAGTGTATGTTATTGGTACAGAGACAGGCAGGTAGATTAATGGAATAGAATTGAAGACCCAGAAATGAACCCACACACCTATGGTCTCTTGATATTTGAGAAAAGAGCTAAAACCATCCAGTGGATAAAAGACAGCATTTTCAACAAATGGTGCTGGTTCAACTGGGAGTCAGCACATAGAACAATGCAAATCAATCCATTCTTATCATCCTATACAAAGCTCAAGTCCACGTGGATCAAGGATCTCCACATAAAACCAGATACACTGAAACTAATAGAAAGGGAAGTGGGGAAGAGCCTCGAACACATAGGCACAAGGAAAATTTCCTGAACAGAACTCCAATGGCTTATGCTCTAAGATCAAGAATTGACAAATGGGACCTCATAAAATTGCAAAGCTTCTGTAAGACAAAGGACATTTTCAATAGAACAAAATGGAAGCCAATAGATTGTGAAAAGATCTTTAGCAATCCTTCATCTGCTACAGGAGTAATATCCAATATATACAAGGTACTCAAGAAGTTAGATTCCAGAGAAACAAAAAATACTCAATGGAAGAATATCAAATGGACTAGAAGCACCTAAAGAAATGTTCAACATCCTCAGTCATCAGGGAAATGCAAATCAAAACAACCCTGAGATTCTACCTCATACCAGTCAGAATGACTAAGATAAAAAACTCATGTGACAACAGATGCTGGTGAAGATGTAGAGAATGAGGAACACTCCTTCATTGTTGGTGAGATTGCCAACTTGTACAACTACTCTGGAAATCAGTCTGGAGGTTCCTCAGAAAATTGGAAATAGTACTACATGAGGACTCAGCTATACCTCTCTTTGGCATACACCTCAAAGATGCTCCAACATACAATGAGGACACAGCTCCACTATGTTCACAGCAGTCTTACTTATAATAGCCAGAAGCTGGAAAGAAGTGAGATAGCCTTTAACGGAGGAATGGATACAGAAAATGTGGTACATTTACACCATGGAGTACTACTCATCTATTAAAAACAATGATTTCATGAAATTCTTAGGTAAATGGATGGATCTAGAAAATATCATCCTGAGTGAGGTAACCCCATTACAAAAGAACACACGTGGTATGCACTCACTGATAAGTAGATATTAGCCCCAAAGGTCAAAATACTGAAGATACAATCCACAGACCACACAGACCAAATGAAGCTCAAGAAGTTGGAAGACCAAAGAATGGATGTTTTAGTCCTTTTTAGAAGGGAGAATAAAATATTCACAGGAGGAAATACAGAAGCAAAGTGTGGAGCAGAGACTGAGGGGAAGATCCCCAAGAGACTGCCCCACCCGGGGATCCATCCCATATACAGTCACCAAACCCAGACAATATTGTAGATGCCAAGAAGTGCATGCTGATAGGAGTCCAATATAGATGTCTTCTGGGAGGCTGTGCCAGAGCCTGTCAAATACAGAGGCAGGTGCCCATAGCCAACCTCTGAACTGAGAACAGGGTCCCAAATGGTGGAGTTAGAGAAAGGATTGAAGGAGCTCAAGAGGTTTTCAACCCCATAGTAAGAACAACAATATCAAACAACCAGACTCCACAGAGCTCCCAGAGACTAAACCACCAACCAAAGAGTACACATGGAAAAACCCATGACTCCAGTCACATATGAAGCAGAGTGTTGCCTTATCAGAAATCAATGAGAGAAGAGGCCTGCCCCTGAGAAGGCTCAATGCCCCCTTGAAGGGGACACCCAGGGCGGGGAGATGGGAAGAATGGCTGGGTGGTGGGGGAACACTCTCATAGAAGCAGGGGGCGGGGGGAAATTGTAAGGGGGATGCCAGAGGGGAAATCTGTAAAGAGGATAACATTTGAAATGAAACACACACACACACACACACACACACACACACACACACAGAACAAACAAAAAAATTAAGCTGTGCTTTTCTGAATGATGCTATTGCAAATGTTTAAATTTAAGAAGCTAATCTAGGACTATGGATAACTCAGTGTGGTGTGCTGAAAAGAGACAATCAAGGGAATGTGGCTTAAAAATTCCTGGAATAAAAAATATAAATGATAAAATAGTCTTTTTAAAGGGAGAAACAAAGAGATTATTATCAAAAGAGTTAAAATTAATCAACTAGTTTTATGAATATTTATCAATTTACTCTGCTTTATTGTTGTTTGCTACGTGTGTGGTTAGTCACACTTGAACAGGAGTGCACCAAGTGAAAAGCGGAGATGTTGGATTGCAGCTAGAAAACTACCAGGTGACAGAAGAGATAGCGGCCAAAAAGAAGAGAAGTAGACATGTACTCATCAATTAAAATAAAACAGAGTACTAAGCACCATTTGTCAATTATTGGAGTGGATGTTAATCTTCTTATTGCTATGGTCCAATAAGTCTTTGGCAGTTAAAAAGAGATTTTCCAAAGGGAAGAGCAGTGTGCAGGAAAGTATTCCAAGAGGGGGAAAGGGTTCAAGAAAATGAAGACCAAGGAACGGAAATCGAGTTTCACTCATGAGGAAGGAGTGATTGAGTATGTCTTCGCATGGATGAAGGGCTTCTGTTTGGAAGATGATAGTTTGTCTTACACTGAAAACAGAATGGGTCCACCTGCTTACTCGTAAGCACGACAGGCTTCAGCTAATGAGCAGAGGAGCATTCTGATAGTAAGGAAGTCACTCTGGTGTTTTTGGAAGGTCCTTCAGGAAAAACAGTCTCTTGCTTTTCTTTGATCCATTATGCCTTGCCTGACTGCTGATGGAAAGCCTGCCTGAACGGAATCATTTTCCCCCTACAGCTTTCTTATGTAAGGCTCTCAGCTTAAATCAGGGTAGGTGGGGGGTGAGTGGGTGGAGCAAGTGCTATAATTCTATATCAGCTAAAATCATTAAAAAATTGTACATTACATGATCTCATTGAAAATCACTACCCATTGATTAAAATTACCTTTCTATACAAAGTACTTAATAAAGTAAATTGGAGTGGCAGTTCCACCTGTTCTTGTAATATGAAAAATATTGTTTTCAAATGTGCATCATTAATATGGCTATGAATGGAAAACACATAAATTTGGAAATAAAAAGAGCATCCTGAAGCCTGTATTATAATAACAAAGTAAGTTAATAAACCTTAGAAAGCCACATAAATATAACAGCAAGTTTCATGTTTATCATAGTGGTTAGTATTTAGAGCCAATTTTAAATTTAAGACTCTTATTATTTGAAAGGAGAATTTCTTTTCTGAAAAGAAAAAAAATTACTTATGAAGCCAAGGAGATACTTCAGCCACTAAAAGCATGGCACTCAACAGAAGTCTCCTATAAAGAGATTACGGAGAGTGAAGTGACATAAAGTTTAAAGAGATCAGTATCTTTTTCAAGAGTATAAAAAATGGATGTTTGCATATAAGTAATTAGAGACATTTTGATGACCTCCCTTCCCCAAGGTCTTTGAAAGGGAAACTACTTGGAAGGATTGAAGCTCTAGTGTTCATGTGTGTGTATATGAGTATGTAAAAGTGTTCACATTCATATGGTTGCCAGAGGCCAATACTGGGTATCATCTTAATTTTTACAAAGTGTGTCTCACTGAACTTGGAAGTTTGGCTGTATTAGCACGCCAACAAGCTGTGAATCACACTATCTCTGCTTCTTCAGCCTTGAACATACAGGTACACAGTTCTGCTCCTGACATTAATGTGGATGCTAGAGACCCAGCACAGGTCCTTGGGTTTGCATGACAAGTATTCTACCAGATGAATCAAGCCCTCAGCCCAGGGCAAGGTTCTTTATGTCATCTTCCCATTCTGTGTTGCCTGCTGACTTTGATTAAACTTTCTCCAAACAGACGATCCCTGAGCAGCCCTCTCTAGCCATACATTTCAATAAGAAAAATGACAGGGTAAAGATTCCCATTATTCATCTAACTTAAAGTGTAAAATAGCTCCTTTTCACAGAATTTTACTCTATAGAAAGCAAATATATCATTTGGTCTAAGGTTACTGAGGGCCAAATATGCTACATATGTATAAAGAACAAGGAAAGGATTATTTTTAGAACTGAAAGTAAACAATGAATAAGAACTGTAAAAACTGAAGTTAGTAGAGTTAAGCCTATAAATTGAGTTTTCAAAATATCTTTGCATATCATAATTGCATGGACTATATTTTCAGGTTCTTTGAGAAAATCATTTTGTTTATTGTCCTCAGTATAAGATTCTTTTTCCCTCTCTTGGATAGGGAAATTCGCGTAAGCCTCTCTTCCTGATTTAGAGAGCTTTCATGAGGTTTAGGCTTTGGGCATGATTGAAGATGTTTCAGAGCCTGGATTTTAGCAGTCCTTGGTAATTACTTCTGAAAAGCAATGACTATTTCCTTCCGTTTCTGAAAAGGTATAAATCTTGATGCTATCGGTTATTTTGTTTGCTGAAACACTAGAGGACTTAAGCCAAGATTCTAGTTTTAGGCTATATGGGCACCAAGCTTCAGCTGTACATTAACTCTGGCTTATGTTTTGAACATGAGTATGTATAACAAGTTGATTTTCAATATTCAAAATTAATCTATGGACTTCAAGACTTAAACACCTGTTGATCTGTAAGGTAATTAGAAATATGATCTGTTAAAGGCCACTGGAAGGGGAGCCTGGGAGACTGCTTAACCAGGCATAAGGACGACCTGGGTTTGATTCTCAGAGCCCATGAAAGAAATTCAGGCAAGGTGGCTATTCCAGATTGCTTTTCTATTACTGGGATAAAACTCAGATCAAAGGCAACTTGTAAAAGAAGGGGTTTACTTGGCTTGTAGTTATAGTCCACCATGGAAAGAAGCCACAACAGAAAATCAGCACAGGTACCTGGAAGCAGGAACTGAGGCAGAGATCAAGAAAGAACACTGCTGACTGGCCTCGTCTGGCTTGTTCCATTACCTGATTTTACAGAGTCTGGGCACTTGTTACTTGGATGGCCTAAGCCACAGTGGGCTGGCTGTTACACAGAAAGAGCAATTAAGAAAACACTTCACAGAGAAATCTGCAGATTTAACTGATGAAATTGAGTGAGTAAATTGAAACGTCATTTTCTACACTGAGAGTAAGTTTGGATTCAGTTGACACAAACTGTGACATAAACCCATGTAATTTTGATACACACACACACACACACACACACACACACACACTTAAACCTTACCCTTAACATATCACGTTATTACAATATAAAACAGTCTGTTTACATGCCACAGTCTTTAAATACTTAAAGTCTAAGTTATCTTTAAAAAGCTATGTATGTAGGAATACACACATAGGACAATAATGGCAGCAAGTAAAAGAAACCTTGCCATAAGTTTGAAAGAGAATAAGGTAGGTGTGCATGGGAGGGCATGAAGGAGTAAAGAGAAGGGGTAATGTGGCAGTTGTATTATAATCTCAAAACATTAAAAACATTTAAAAACTCAAGGTCATCTTATGGTGGGCTTCCGAAAAACCTAAGTTACATTATTTCTTATTACAACGAGCAAGAACTAGGGCACAAATAAAATCAAAGCAACTCGCAATCCAAGTCAAGCAATATTAATAGGTCGCTATCCAGCATGAGGAAATCTCTCGTTATATTTTGGGTTCTAAAAGGGCTTGGGTAGCCCCTCAACATCTCCATCTCTGTGACTCAGGGTACACATGGCTTATCTGGGGGATGCAAGATCCAACTGGCTATCCCTCCCCTCTCTCCCTCCCTCCCTCCCTCCCTGGATGGTTACTCTGTAACACTGGCATCTCTGATATATTAGACTCTCCAGTACACCCCAGGCTCTACCTTCATCTCTGACATTGTGGCTTCTCTAGTGGTAAGCTTCAGCTGTTCCTAAAACTAGTACCACGTAGGGAACTCTTACACAATGACAAGTTTGTCTCCCAGTTTCTGTGTGATAACCATGACACCATGACGGGAACCTCCCCAGAAAGTTTCACTTTGGTGATACTGTTGTTTAATTAACTAGAGATGGTTTTTAAGTCCATTGATCCCATTAAACCAAAGAAGGCTTCCCTCCCACATATTCTTTTTGGTTGTTGTTTTGTTTTCTTGTTTTTTGTTTTTGATATTTTATTTACTTACATTTCAAATGTTACCCTTTCCCGGTTTCCTGTCCAAAAATCCCCCTATTCCATCCTCCTCCCCCTGCTCTATGAGAGTGTTTCCCCCATCCGCCCACCCTTCCTGCTCCCGGGCCCTGACATTCCCCTACACTGGGGCATCAAACATTGGCAGGACCAAGGGCTTCTCCTCCCATTGGTGCCCACCAAGGCCATCCTCTGCTACATATGCAGCTGGAGCCATGGGTCTGTCTGTGTGCACTCTTTGGATGGTGGTTTAGTCCCTGGGAGCTCTGGTTTGTTGGTATTGTTGTCCTTATGGCATTGAAAACCCCTTCAGCTCCTTCAATCCTTTCTCTACATCCTCCTTTGGGGACCCCATTCTCAGTTCAATGGTTGGCTGCGAGGGTTGGCCTCTGTATTTGCAATGCTCTGGCAGAGCCTCTCATGAGACAGCTATTCACATATTCTTAATTCAAATATTTCATACAGGTGGCACTGAGAGAGTACTTAGAGGACTCTCACCCTTCTTTCCAAAACTTTACACAGGAGATCATCACCAACTGCATTTCTCTCACTATTCTTCACTTTTAAGCTCTCACACAACAGCCCATGAAGCTCTGAGCACTCAATGACCTGTGCAGCCTAAAGTTACAAATACAGCCACTACATCCCCTCTCTAAATACCCAACATGTTCCACATCCATGACAGCAAGATCTCACTGTCTGGTATTAATTTCTGCCTGGGAGATATAAGGATAATTTACTTTAGCTTACAGTCCATCATTGAGGAAAGCCAAGGCAGGAACTGAAGTAAAGACCTTGGATAACTACAACTGACTTATTTTCTCCCTCTAGTTTACATTGCGAGCCTCCTTACATAACCCAAGCCCACCTGTGTAGGAACAACACCTTGAGAATGGCCACTGTTTGTGATTCTTTTGCTGTGGAGGCAGAGTCCAAAAAGCACCTGAATTTGATGGTCAATATGATTGGTTGTATCTCTAAAGGAGAGTAAACACAAAACACAGTGGGGAAAGTCCACACCTGTGCTGCCCTTAGAGGACGCTGAATGAGAAACTGCACAACATACTTTGAACCTGCTGAGTGGCAGATTCACAGACGCTTTTAGCTTTTGGAAATTCACCAGGCTACACACTTTGGATTTGTTTATGAGCAGGCAATTTTGACTACATAACTTATCTTTTGACAAAAAGCTTATTAAACCCTCATTCATTAATAATATTAGATGATTTTGTAACATATGCTACTGAAGAATTATTGAGACCAATGGAATAACAATGTATATTTGGGGAAACTATCATCATTTTTAATTATCAGACCTAGAAATTTAATTAGATTTATACTTCATTCACACACAATGAATTTCTACTTAGAACTTCCAAAATAGTGACGGAAGCAGTGTAAATGCTAAGTGTTAAATGTAGAGAATGCTTATCAGCTTCTTTGGAGTTTACTGTAGTTCTCTCTTGTTTTCATCTAATGAGACATTTGGGAAATGCATTCATGTTCTTTCATGTGGCAATTCTTTGATCATATTCTCTTGCAGAGAGTCTTCAATCACTTGAATGTATTGATTCATTTATGTTGTGATTGACAGGTATTTAGTGTGCTTTTTAGCTTTTGTCTAAGAATAATGTTTCTATTAACATTTTACACATTTTGATCTTCCACTTTGTGGGCATGATTTACAGATTTATATGAAATACTGTGTTTTAAGGATATGTTTTTGTTTTGTTTTGTTTTGTTTTTTTGGAGAGAGAGCGAACTCATGATGTCTATCTGGGTAACCTCAAAATTGCTATGGATACCAGACTGACCTCAAACTCATAGAGAGATCCACCTGCCTCCCCATTAAGTGTCAGATTTAAGGTGTGTGCCACCAAATCTCACAGAATATGCATTTTAACATTAAAAACAAATCAGGTTTTCAAAAAAATTACAGAAAATTTGAGTTCCCTTTGCTATGTCTTTGCTGACATTGCTATTTTGAGATTTTTTTTTTGCTACATATATTTTATTTCTTGCCCCAAATAGCTAGATAGGTAGAAAAGAGAAAATCAGAAGTTTGGGAGGAAGTAAGGCTACAATAATGTTTTATGATTAAAAATGGGTAACAACTAAAATTTCCTAATGCAATAACATTACCTTCTTAAGATTAAAAGGCATACTGTGTTTAATGGTTTCATTGCATGCTATTAATTGAAAAATTAAAAATAAGCTCACTTAAAGATTATAAATTTATTTAAGTCATTAAAAATTAAACATATGATTTTATCATATATTCAAGAATGTTGTTCCTAAATTATCTTAGATTCTCTATGCAAATTACAGAGCATGTATTAAGTGGGAACTGCCTAGACATCATTCTGTATTAAGCTCTAGGTTCTAAATTTAATTAAACACATACACCGTTACATTCCAAAATCTTAAATACAGGGTCCCGTTACTATAAATAATGCATCTGGCCAAAAAATGTAGGAATGTGAAACAAAATAAACCTCTCAAGAGAACCATTTCTGTGTTATAATTTCAAACTTTTCTCTCCAGATTTGTTGGACCTGGTACCAACATTCCTTTTGAACTGATCCATTTTTAAAGGTTTTGAAGCTACAATAACGTTACCTTTTCTTTCATTCCACATTACATTTTCTCAATCTGTTCTTCCCTCATCCTCCTATAATGATTCTTCTTTCTATTCTCCAAATTCATGCTCTCTTTTTTCACTAATTGTTTTTACATATTATATATATATACTATTGTGTTATATAACATATTATTATATTATTTTATTTTTAGGTATATATGAGTATATATACATAAATCTATATTATGAAAACATGATCAACATCATATTATCTGCATGCATGTATGTATGTTTTTGTTACTGATGATTTACAAATATAGTATACATAGAATATTGTTTTCTAATTGATTTTGTGGGTCTGCGAGTGATCAAATAAGATACCATTGATCAGATTGTTATCTCTGGAATACTTTAACTTAATGCATGTGCCCAAGTCCATCCTATGTCTTACTAGTTTTTCGAGCTGTTTATTTTAATAGTTTATTTAAAAGTTAGATTATTTTGAAACATCTTGATTGAAGAACTAAACTGCGTTCTGTATTATTTTCTTCATCAGTATTGATGGATGTTATTCAACATGTCATGTTACTAAGCTCAGTAGATAAACCCAGTGAAATGAAAATGTTCATGTTTTAATTGTGATAAGTACAGAACTGCTTAAGGCATAATCTTTTTAAGTGGAGGTTCACAGCTGTCCCACAGGGCATAGCTGCCACAGTCTTGCTTTCTGTTGGGGGGTATTTTGTTTAAAATCCTCCTGAACATAATGGGAATGTGAAGAATAAAACTATAATGTATGAAGTCAAAAGCAGAGCTAAATATTTTAAATGTTCACGTGAAAATAATTTCAATGTGTATTTCAAAAGAATATTGTGTGAAGAATTAAGAGTACCTAGGAACATTAAGAATATTCCCCAGAGGAAGGTTCTTTATTGTGTTTTAGAGAAATTTCTTTGGTTAAAAACTGATAACAATAAAGAATTAAAAACAAAAAGGAATTTCTTTTAAGTACAGGATTTTGTGGGGAAATTGGTGCACACATTATTTAACCAGGGTACAAATATAACATTTCAGAATGTGTGTGGGAACAAACTAAATCCGTCAACAAATGTGGTAGACTCTAGATTGCTGCAAACCTGAGTGGGAGGCACAGCTTTATTTGTTTGGTTAAGAGGTGGGTGGGGGAGACTGGTTAGCACATTAATTCCCTTAATACTACAAAACCTTACAGTGAAGGAGAAAATGGAATAAACTCAATTCTCATAAAGAAATGCTGGAACCCATTTTCCCCTTTCCTCTGTAGAGCTCTATAGTTATCCTGGAGATAGAATGTCCCTATGTCCAAATTCAGACATAGCAGCTTGGTATGTATGCTATCTGAAGTTCTCACATTCTTGTACAGACAAAAATTAACGTGTATGATCATTACAAAAATTACCTATATTGTGTTTTTTTCATGGGGTTGGGACTAAGATTTTTGAAGGGCAATTTTAGTAATCTAGAGACTTTAAAATTCATTATTTTTAATTTATTGCAGACTTGATAAAGAAATATGTGTGCGATGGTAGTTTTCTGTGCTATCTTGTGAAAGAAAACGTTAGTACTTCTTAACAATATTAACATACAAGTCAAGTTACAAACCATCAGCATCAGGAGAAGATCTAAGGATCCAAAGTCTTGAACCCCTTGATTCTAGTATATAAACAACCATGATCCCTTCACATTTAAAAGGAAAAACTATTTTTTTTTCATCTACACGTCAACTTTTATTTTTCAGTATTAAGTATTGTAAAAAAAAGGATGGTATTTTCACAGTTTCTCAGTTGGATAAAGTCAAGATAGTCAACATTCTAAAATGAATTATTTTTGTCTATTTTAAATACTTGATATGTCAAACTGTAAATTTAAACTTTGTTAGCCTCCTTTAACTTATTTTACTGAAAATATTTTCATATAGTATATTTTATAATTATTTTCATCACTCCAAAATCCTCAAGGTCCTCCTGTTTTTCTTGTTCCCACTTTTTCAAAAAAAAAAGCAAGTTTTAAAATAATAAAACAGCAATCCTAAAATGATGTCGAAAATAATTTATGCAAAAGGTCCCAAAGCAACCAGGTGAAAAAAGTCATGAAACAAAGTAAAACAAAACATAGTTCTTTTATTAAGTTACACATCATAAAAATAATAGTATTTTTCTACTTTGTACATTATAAAGTTCTTCCCATTCAACTATGATTACCATCACACTAATATTGTTTTAAGGAAAATCAAATACCATAATTTGAAGCATAGTAAAGTCCAATGTTATAACAGATGACACTCTTTACAATTTTAATTTGCATAATTTAATTGATCAAAAGCATCTATGCAATTAGCACAATGTTGAAAATTCTCCTTTATCTGAGACATTTTTTATGCTGTTCAGTAATTCACTCAAGCTGGACATTTTCTATTTTCTGGACTCTGTTTTACATGTTTCTGCATCTTTTATATCTTTCTATTGTTTTGTCCCTCCAGTCATCCATTTCACCAAACTTATTTAGGAAATTTACTCTCTTGACATGTAGAGAAATGTCTATTTTACAATACTACCTACCTCTGGTTAACATGGATCCCATGGCTTGGTAACCATTGGTGAACTAACCCCTCTCTGACAAACTTGAGTACATTGTGGTTATCTGGCCATTATTTCTCTTACTTAAGAGGAGCATGGTTAGAAAGAAGGTATTTTATATAAGTTTTAGAACAAAAATGCTGTGTATTTTTTAAAAACAGATTGAGCAGAAATATTTCTGAATTAACTGCTAAATATCCCTTTTTGGCCACTAAATTCATAAGCAATTCCAGATTCACAGCCTTCTGCCCCAGTTTTTCTGAGAATCTTGTTTTTGTACTAAAACACCATGGGAATGAGATGGTGTTATATCACTTTCTAGACTAATTGGAGAATAGTGGTAGTTCAGAATGCAGAAGAAAATCAATGTTAATATGTTCAATATCTGCGTAATAGGGATAATTTCCTCCAGTAAATGTGACAGCAGAACCATACACTTTATATTTGAACATCTGCTCTGCACAGTCCACATACATTCAGAATCCATTTGCCATAATGACATAAGGTGCTAGGCCTGTTCTAGGGACTTCAGGCTTAAATGTGTACAAAGCACAAAGACTCCCCTGTCTAATGACTCCTATTTTATGATCTAAGCAGTGAATAGAAAGTGAGGAGGAGATTAGAAAATCTCTTCTGGTCAGCAAGGACAAACACGTTTGATCTATTCTAAGTGTGATGGAAAGTCACAGGGATATTTTGGGTAGAGGCTTGAAATGACCTTATATAAGTCTTGAAAGATTTCCTTGGGATTATCTTTCTTAGATTTATATTCTATTAATTAATTTAATTTTATTGTGTAAAAAAACAAGTATATACAAATTGCATGCTATGTTTATCCATATAGGTCTATCATATATACACATTGTCTGTCTGACTATCTGCTAACAGACTCTAGTCACAGAGTGGAAAGTTCTAGGCTATCATGGTTAATATTCAAAAGCTGCAGAGGTCAGCACAAGGGTAATATATAAGTATACAATTTAAAAATTACCTATTAAAATTGTTTATCCTGAAGTGACATTTCGATTTTCATTAGTAGCTCTCTGTTTGTTTTGTGTGAAGATTTGGAATTACATGTGTGCACTCAACTGTCGTCTCATCTCTGTATTTTCCTCAGGGTCCATGTCCTAGTCTGTATCACCTTGCTGTCCTCAGTGGTCAAATTTTTCATAGTTCAGGCATTGCTGTCCATGTGCTGGTATTTCTTTTCTACCCTCTAGTTTGGCACTGATACATTTTGCATGCTCCCTGAAAATAATCCCTCCCTCTTCTCCCTGGAAGGTTCTTTTATATTGGGCCTGCGGCATCCACTTCTGGACTCTCAAAGTCCAGAAATACATTTGTTCATGTCATGACTATTTCTTTTATTTGTCCTCCATAAGTTATTTGCTGTGTGACAAGACCTCATAGGTTTCCACCATCATCATTTTTTCCTGCCATAAATATGATGTAAAATTTGTTGTTTTAATTTAGTTGATATTTTTCTGGTAAACATCTTTCAATTACACTACAACAGGCCATAACTCTAGAAGAGGAAAAAGATAACTTAATAAATATGACACATATATATGCTTTTTAATGATTTGAACATTGTGCAACAATTACACTTATCAAATTCAATAGACAAAGTTGTAAAAGTATAATTTAATATGCTAATTTAAACACACACATACAGGAGTAAATATGTCTTAGAAATTAAGAATGCATAATTCTCTCCCAGAAAACTCATATTTAGTACCACTACCCATATCTTATAGCTTACATTTGGCTGTTCCTATAGCTATAGGGGTTCCATACACCTCACTTTTGCTTCTACTGGATCTGCATTCAACTGCACACACATAGAACATACTCAAGCAGCTAAAAATCAAAAGAAAATCTAGAAATATTTTTTAGATAAATACTTAAAATACGCATTCTACACTGTAAATATTATTAACGCACATCTCACTGGAAGGATCAGAGTTTAACCTTTTTATTAGAGTTCAGCCTAGATATAATGCCAACTTCATTTGCCTTCCAAAGTAGAAAAATCTTTACCTTGATAGAAATCTTCAAACATTCAATAAAACTACTGCTTAATACTCAAGAATGTTGCAGTTGCATTTATCAGCCTTCCACATTAGTGTTCTTATCTGTGATGGTGTAGAAATACTGATTACTAAGTGACAGCACCTGCTTTTCTCCTCTCTGTGAATGGAACAGATAATTCACTTTGGCATCTACTCTTTGTGAAGGAAAATACCACACAGGCCTCTTTGGTTTGAGGCATTAAAACTTTCTAGAATTTTCCACAAGGCAAAAGTGAGACAACATGAACTGGATTTTCTTGCATAACACAGGAAGGCAATGCCTCTCTTTTCCAGCCAAGTGCAACAACAAGAGCTCAGAGGCAGTGAGGGTATCAGATTCTTAGTAACATACCCAAAAACCAGTTTCCACATAGTAAACTGTAGGGTGGTGCATCTCCTCTGTTAAAAAGAAAACCTCTTGAGCTCCAGATTGTAGATCCTTAGGGTCTTGAGTCTACTTCACCCTGACACTCACAGACAATTCCTCTAGAACAGGAATCCCATTCTTACCAGATATGATTGTAATAAACTGTTGTATTTAATCTACTAGTTTCTTGTTTTCTTTTTCAACTTGATCAGGAACCAGAAATCTTTATTAGTATCTAATTGCAAGCATTTAATAATCATTCTTATAATTTATTCTTGCTGTTACTCAAACAGATCAAAAAAAAAGTCTCCGGATATTTTATTCTTACTAAGCGATTAGCCTGTGAGACAATTTGGAAAATAACTGAACTTGCAGAAATTAAGTTCTGGGTGGAATGAGGATTCAGAAGTGAGAGGAGAATATATATTAGTTATTATGTTAGAGGGTTCTGAGAAATGCAAAGGGCAGATCATTCTTCTTTGATGCTTGAAGCAATGGTTTAACTTGAAATCTAATGATGAGTTTTCCTACAAGTCTAAGGAATCTATCATTCTCACGCAAGTGATGTCTTTTTAAAAATATTTATTTACTTTACATATATGAGTACACTGTAACTGTCTTCAGAAACACCAGAAAAAGGCATCAGATCTCATTACAGATGGCTGTGAGCCACCATGTGGTTGCTGGGAATTGAACTAGGACCTCTGGTAGAGCAATCAGGCGAGCCATCTCTCCAACCCACACGAGTGACTCTCAAATTGCATTGTTTTTGCTTCTCTATCTCTTGCTATTCTCCATTAAGGATTTTGTCGCCTTGCTGAACATAGGTGTGACTCTCAGGTTCAGAATAGAAGCTGCTTTTATGTAGAGTCTCCCTGTCTTCGTGCATCTTCATTGCGTTACTTCTTCATGTCTTTGATGACAATTCCTTCATTTTGGTATTTTGTTCCCTGGAAGTTTATAGAGAAACCTTGTGGATGGCTATCAAAGACAATGAGGGTATTTTAAAGAAACTGTGGTAGGATTCATTTCCTCTTCTTTTATGACACCTAACATTTATTATGAAACTGCATTTGATTCTAAGACTGAGACAATGTTGCAAGTTCATAAATATTTGAAGACAGTTAGAATTTAGGGAATCCCCAGATATAAATTTAGTAGTCTTACCTGAAAATGGCTTATAAAATGGATGACTGAGATATTGGCCCCTGCATCCCTAACTCTAAGGCCCGGATAGATTTGCTTCCAAATATATAGATACATAGTTTGAGGAACGGTAAATAATGGAGTATGTTTCTTTTGATTATTTAATATCAGTAGATGAAACTTAGAGTTTATCATTGGAACTATTTGAAAAATAGCAAAGACTATAAATATTCATGCATTGTAGATACAACGTATTTTCCTCTCTCCCCTTTTTCTTTTCTTCGTCTCTCCTCCCAGACCTCGCTCCCGTTCCTTCTTTCTTTCTCTCTCTCTCTCTTCTTCTTCTCTCTCTCTCCTTCTCTCTCTCTTTCTTTTATTGCCAGTCAGTTAGCATGATGATCACCATTGTCATCCACTTACATGATAATACTAGGATTTTATTTTTCTATAAAGGTTGAATAGTACTTCATTGCATATATAGCACTTTTTAAAATCCATTTGTCTGTTTGCAGCTGCCTTGACTGACTTCATAGCTACAATAGTAGGTGATGCTACATCAGGATAAACATACTTACGTTTTTCCTCTATTCCTATTTGAAACGGTCATACAGACCCTAAATATGAATGCATTTCAGCTATTGAAACCAAGCACAGAATCAGAGTTTGAAATCCTTACTTTGATCATTGATTTGTACGGATGTAGCTATTGAAGCTCTCCACATAAAAGCCACCATGTACTGGAAGATGTCATCATGACTTCTCATTGGTCCTCACTCTAGACAGTGTTGCAGTAGACTCTCAGTAAGAACACAGGTAATAACATCATAAACGTCTACCATGACTGCCACCTATCTTCCAGGTTGATAGTCCAGACCTAAGGCTTTAACACTCAAAAGTGTCAGTTTAACACCTCCTTCACTTTTCTTTGAGTCTAGAATGCTTCACTCTTATATATCCCAGGAATTGCTTCCTGATATCCCTGACCTTTCCCTTCCTTTGGACTCTGTTTTACATGTCTGTTTCAAAGATGCTTTGATTTGCTTCATGCGATCTTATTATTTTCTTTTGTTGGCAATCGTTCCTAGAATGAACAAGGTAACTTTTATTGTTATTCTTTAAGATTTGTATGTAAAGAATATTCAGCATCTGTCTCTCTAAAGTAGGTAAAAAAAATCAAGATTAAACTTTGTTGTGTCATTCATCTACTTGGAGTAAGTAGACACCAACAAGGGCATGATGTAGAGAGCAACTTCTCTTAGCACAAGCTAAGACATCACAGAGAAGCTGATGCATGGATGATAAATTTAAATATTAATGTGTCTTGGGCAGGTTGACATACTGGTGAAAGATATTTTATGGTGGGAACTGTGTAAGTGTTGAACAAGAGTTTTTGATTGAAAGCAAATAATCTCACAGTACATTTATGAAATGGTAAATAATATAGTGATGATTGTATTGGAATTTGAGTAGGTAACAAGATATATTGCCCGTCACATGGTAAACTATGAGTTATGAAAGAATTTAAATTTTTTCTCATAATCCTGTTGCCAAATAATGGTTAACAGACTTACTGGTCTCAATAAAATCTATGTGATGGTTGTACTTAGCTGTGTTGTTGTTGCTATGGGAGTGTGTGTGTGTGTGTGTGTGTGTGTGTGTGTGTATGTGTGTGTGTATGTATGTGTGTGAGTGAGTGTGTGTGCTGTATGAGAGCTGCCTTATGCATGCTACATTGTCACACAGTAAGCTCAAGGAACACTTTCTGGGAGAATATTCTCCTTTTTCCTTTTGTCATACAGTGTCTCTCTTGTCACTGCCATCTGCCAGTTTCAGCATAAGAAAGTGTGTCCCTGTCTTCTGCTCTTCTTTTGTGATTCTGGAATCAAACACAGGTCATATGGCCTGTGTGGCAAGTACTTTTGTCTGCTGAGTCATTTTTCCAGTCTGTACTGAAGCTTTGGATAATTATTCCACCCAGCAATACTATGGATGCTGTTTCTTGAAGGATTTTAGTAGGTTTCTTCATTAGTATAAGTGAGAAGGAATTGTGATTTAAGAATTTATATTTAAATTGTTGTCATGTTTCTGTCTGTCCATGTATTTAAAAAGACAGGCTAATTAGGTTTGTTTTTCTTTACTAGACCATGACTTCTATGTATATTAGAGTCAGTTGTTTTAAGTTATGTCTTGGGTATACGAATATATCTTTTATTCTAGCAGCTCTTTCCAGAGACAAAAAAACATGTTTTCCAACACCAGCTCCTCTATTCCAGCCTCCATTGCAATAGTATTAGATAAAATAGATATTAATTTCCTGAGAAATTTTAATTTGCCTAAATCTTGAATTTTGCCTTTGGGTTGACCCAAAACATAGTTTCTACGATAGGAATTACTTTTGAACTCTCAAGTGTAAGTTCTAATTTTCTCACAGATCAATTGAAATTTATTAGAAATATTACAAGTATTCAGTGTCTGAAAGAACCATCAATATTCTTTCTGTAGACAGGATCATGACTATATATGGTTGCACATTCTTCAAAGAGCGTATATGCCTTTCTTTTCATTTATTTTTAAAATGGTCCTGTGAAGAGAGGTAAAGATCCAGAAATATGTGATGCCTTCCCTTACCTACCAGTACATTTTTTTAAGCATATAAAGTACTACTACAAGGCCAAATAGCTCCCTATTGACCATCTGAAGTTCCGCTGCACTGTGGAAGGTTTCACAGTGACTAATGCTCTAGGTTTAACCCCTGCTGCTTTGCAGTATTTTTTTTCTTTTTAGTGAAATTTCTTTTTTTTTTATTAACTTGAGTATTTCTTTTATACATTTCGAGTGTTATTCCCTTTCCCGGTTTCCGGGCAAACATCCCCCTCCCCCCTCCCCTTCCTTATGGGTGTCCCCCTCCCAACCCTCCCCCCATTGCCGCCCTCCCCCCATAGACTAGTTCACTGGGGGTTCAGTCTTAGCAGGACCCAGGGCTTCCCCTTCCACTGGTGCTCTTACTAGGATATTCATTGCTACCTATGAGGTCAGAGTCCAGGGTCAGACCATGTATAGTCTTTAGGTAGTGATATTAGCAGAATTTATACAAAACACACACACACACACACACACACACACACACACACACACACACAGACACGGAAGTTATACTACATGGTCGGAAAATGCTCTACACTACAATCATAGACTAATATAACCTGGAGGTACAAGAAATTTCCTTTTGGATGCTTGCTCAAGGTAGATTAACCAATACAGATTATTGATTAAACACTATTAGGTTGAAGGCAACACTATTCCTGAAGAGCTGGATCCAACCTGAAAGCCTCCTTCCTGATATCTAGCTTTCATTCTTTCATTATACCAGAAAATACTAGCAAGCTGCAAAGTGGAAATTAATATTCCTACCCAGCTGCAACACCTATGAATCACAACAATAACCAGTACAGCAAGAAGATATCTTCAGAGGAACAATGGTTGTCTAAAGGGACTTAAGGCCCATTCAGAAGGGGAGTCACCACAGTACAATACCACTTTTGCTATACCTCCATAATTTCTGACTACCTTCTAAGCCGTATACTTACGTCCATAGATAGGGGTATCTATGACTCAGAGTACCAAGATATCTGCTATAAAGCTATCACTTAGAAACACTTCACAGAGAAGGCAGCACAATGACGATAGAAATGCTAACACGGAAAGGGGGAAATGTCATGGAGTTCTGTTCCTAGACAAAGAACTATGGCCAACTAAAGGCCCCTGGAAGAGAGGATTAGCCTCCTCCAGGAGTGAGCTCCCTATTAGTTACCCAAAACAAAGTGGTCAACTCTGAAAACAATATATGCACAAACAGCAAAAATGGATTCAATATGTTTTATCTACTTATGTTTATTTTTATATAATATACATTTGTATTTATATAGGCATATATGTATAAAACAATAATAGTGACAGAGAGGTCACCAATTAGAGAGGTGGCTGTGAGAAGACTTGAGGAAGGATATCTGTAAAGACTGGAAGGAGAAAAGAGAAGGGGAAAGTGATGGGATTCTAATTTAATTAAAATATATTAAAATATATTGATTGCCTAGTGTGCCACTTTTCTGATTTGTTTTGTCATGTTTTAATTGACGCCATAAGTGAGCATGCAGCTTTCATTGTTTGTCTGGAAATAAATTCAGATTCATGCAATTCAACATCAGATTTTTAACCTCAGTAACTGATTTTCAGTAAGTCTAACTTTGAAAGTACTAGATTTAAACTCTCTTTATAACACAATTGAAACTTCAGTGTCTAATCTTTTGATTGAAGTGTGCAAATGTTTATTTTTAACCTTCTTTGTGTCATTTTGAATCACTGAATTTTATGCCCAATTTCAATGATACAGACAAGGTTATGACAGTATAATTTATTCATTGAATAGGCTATGTAGCCAATTTAAATATTTCCTTGTATCCCTAATAGCAGATTGGTACTTTGGACAGCCAATATCCCAGTAAATGCAAACAAAAACAACACCAAAGATTTGTTTTGTGCCATTTATTTTCAATGTGCTTTAATTGCACGGGAACTTTAATTGAGCTGTAATTGCACTTTATTGCATGCATTTGTATGAATTAAAAAATACTTAAAGCAGAAACGTGCTAGATGAAACAATTCCGTGCATACAGCAGTTGTCATAAAGAAAAGTTTTATCATCAGTTTTGTTACACCGATTCGACAACTTTAACGTGAAGATCCAATGCTGTCTCATTGTGCTCAAATGTGTGTTTTTTTTATTTTCTGTTAATCCCCCTCTCCCATGTCAATATTTTTTGCTCAGTCTCAGCTATTTTGTGCCCCATTCTCTCCTACAAGATTCAAACCGCGGAGTCTGTACGAAGCCCTATGGTTTCCCTGCCATTTACCTTTCTGAAGCAGGAGAGGACATTTGGGGAAAATGGCAGCTCCTAGGAAGGATGGTCCCTATGTTGGTACTTACTGTATTCTTGCTATTCTGTGTGGAGGAGCCTCCCACTATGCTCAAAGGTCCTGTTCGCAGTAAATTTTACTTAAATCTAGCTTTTTGTAACTCCTCGATTGTTCAGCTTAGGATGCTGCTGACTTCCTAGAGTTCTTAACTATTTTTCAATTCTTCTTTGCTTTATTTTGCCCTAACTAATATGTCTACTTCCTCTGAGATCTATATAGTTAGACATTTCATGGGCCATCTGTTTCTTGTTTAGACCTTAAATGATAAATCATCTTCCCAAATGTATGAATCTTTCTTGATTTCTTCATGTGTGTGTCTTTAATATACAAATTGAGATATAAATTGTGCTCAATTAGGAACAAATTATCAGTTGACTGTATCCTGTATATGATATTGTTTCCAAACTAAACTCTTCACACACTTGCCTTGCCACACCAGAACTAATAAAAATGCAGCTACAGAACCGAGCGGGAAAACATTGAGTTCAAATTCTCAGTATTGCTTAGACCACGTGATGAACATTTTTTGGTATTAATCTGTGTCAATATTTGCCTGCTTAATTGAGCTGAGAGTCAAGTCTTACTTTTACATTAAGGATAACTATTACTAAACTTAGATATTACTCACATGGACATATGAGGAATGAGCCGCTGCTGAGGTATGGCTCTCTCTTCCTGCATCGGAAGATCTCTGGTTCTTTTCAGATCGTAGCCATGTATGTTGGAATTTTACTACTGTAGACCTATATTTTCCATTCACTTTGCTCTGTGTCTTTCACACTCTGACCAGTTTTCCCTCCCTGTCCCGGGTGTATTCAGTGGCCAGCTTTCTCATGTTCAATAATTGTTCTTGTTTACTCCTCATACACGGATGTGTTTAATGTACCGTCAGTTTCGTTCCTTATATTTTAGCAGATGTAGCATTATCATGCTTTTCCCAAGTTCAATATTTGTAAAACAATAAACAGTTTATTGGCCATTCCTAACAAGAAACAATTCCTAAAATGTTTATGTATTTGCTTACGATTTGCCAAGATCTGTTCAATATTCACAACCATTAATGTCATTCCAGCCAGGAACGGATAGCAACTGTGGAAGGGGAACTGCCAAGATAGGTTATGTAACAAACTGAAAAGTCAGACTTATTGAGAGAGAAGGAACTTTTTTTCTCAGATATAATGCTTTATTAACATTTTCTATATTTGATCCATGCTGTGGATTACAATATCGATTGATGCCTTATCATGATTTGAATATAAAGCATATACCAATAAGGTATTTATAGCACCCCATTTAAACCTCACACCGATTTTTTATTACATATTAACTCCTCTCAAATTTTAGCAAAGTAAGTCACAACATTGAGATAGTTCAAGAATATATCCAGAGTCACATAGTTGATGTAGAGTAGAGATATATTTCAAAGTAAGTCTCTGTTGCCCTAGAATTACATTGATTTTATAAAGCTTTTCTGGAGTGTTGTGAGTAAATGGAGCATCCTCTCCAATGATCTTGTTAATATTACACTTTGGAGCTCACTGGTCACAGTCAAGGTTCTTAGAGAAATAGTTAATACGTTAGATAAGGGGTTAATTTTTAAATACTGTGTGAAAAATAAGAGTAAGATAACTAACGGAATATAGTATTTTTCTAGTTGGGCCATTTTTTCATGAGCTTCAAAGATTCTTTTTCTAACTGGCACATAGGTCATAGATTTTATACTGTCTTTCTCATCTAGCGGCTTCGTTTCTGGAAAAAGTCTTTGCTGATATCAAGAGCATGTTGTGTTCATTAGGAAAAACATATGTGACAGTGTAAATGCCATTTATGTCAACAGCAAGTTGTCTTATTTTCTATTCACACATATGCGAGTATAGTTTATTGTGCCATCTACCATCTGGTTATCAGGAGAAAAATTTAATGTATTTTAATATAGTACGTATCGAAGGAAGCAATTTATTGCTAAGAAAAGTATGTGGACATTTATGATTTTTACCTGACATTTCATTGTTGATTATTAATCGTCAGTTATAATTTTGTTTAGGCATAGCATGTTGATGCACACATTTCATTCAAGTGCTCTGGAGGCAGGGTTAACAGTGTTAAGGCTACTTCTGCTACATAATGAGATCCTGTTTCAAATCAAACAAGGAAACAAATGAGCAAACATCAAAGTTCACCAGGGCAACAGCACCGACGATGTCTTAAGTTCACGATGTTAGATCCTAACACCAGAATAAGAAACAAAATTCTGATCTGGCTACTACATATTTACATAAGGAGTATACTTAGGCTCAAATTAAAATACAAAAACAATATTAATATGTGTAGTTCCTGTCGCCTACATGTTCTTGGCTCTCATGACAGCTATATACATGTACAATATGTAGTAGATAAAATATATTTTCACATTTTAAAGTGATTTGGTTTTTCTCTTTTCATAAATCTAGAAATAAATAAGTATATCTGTTCAGAGGAAAAAAAAGTTCTCCGTACATAGCATCCTGGTCCATCTTCCTGGAACGTCCCTCGTTTTATCAAGTTCCCTTTTAGCTCAGACACAATGCTTCTAAAAGAAACACCCTTTCCAAAGCCATTAGTTATTGTCCCTTAATGAGTATAATCAATACTGACTCACCCCGAAGGAATCAGGATTAGATCATCTCTTCGACACTGAAATTTCCTGTAAACACAAGCTCCATTGTGAGTAATCTGCGGATGGATTCATGAGTCTAAACTAGAAGGTTACTCACCCAGGGCCAGACATATTTTATTTTAATGTATCTTCCTCTATGATAAATTATTGACTTCTGAAAATGCATTGTTTCACGATCTTTTTCTGTCGACAAAAAATATTCACCAGAGTAGCTTCATACCCCGGTGCAATGCCATCTTTCCTGTACAAATGACTTGTCTTGGCATTTTTATATTCTATACCTCAATTTCCTCTGACTCTGGTGTCAAAACAATTACCAGATTAAGGGACAACACAATGTAAATATGTGGCACAGTCACACGCTCAGGCTGCTTTGGGTTTTTTATTTATATTTTATTTACATATTTATTTACTTATTTCTTATTTATTTACTTATTTATGTTTTTGGTAAAGGTAAATAAACTAAAAGGAAGCTGGGCCTTTGTGGACTGCTGATATTTTTTTCCCCTGGGCTTTTCACTTGCTTTCAGGCCTGGCATACCTTGAGACAGTCAAAGTCACTGGTGAACCTTTGATCTCACTGTATTTAATTAGGAAAACCAACAGGATCTTGTATTGAGAGGCCAGCGATGTGTAAAAAGCCATGTGTAACGTGAAGCCTGACAAATCGTAGTGAGTATTTTTGGACAGCCGACTTAGCTGGCCCTTTGTTGTCTGTGCACTGTCAGCTTTTGACTCAAACAGAGTAGATTAACATAAAAAGAGAATCCTCCATTCCTGGGGCATGCCTGGAAAGCATGAATCTGTCTCTTTTGATTCATTTTTTTTTTCTTGAGCTAGGTCATGTACAATATAAAACCATTACCATTTATAGCCTGAAGCTTTTTTCCCTCTTACCTTGGCTTTATGGAAGTAGGTAGCTATCGGCTCAATGCCTTAGTCCCTTGTAAAAGATAATATCTATTGTCACTGTACCTATGTCTTCTGAGGATTAATATACTAATGAATTTAAATCACATTGTGTCATTATGTATGCAACACACTAATTTAACATATTACACCTGCAGTGTAGCATAAATATGAAAAATTTTCTTTGCGGTGAATTTTCAATATAAATTCCCACTGTAAGCAAGGAGGCTGGCATTTTGCAGGTGGGCGATGCTTGTGAATTTTATGTATACAGTACATCAGAAGTAGGACAGTACATCCATGTTTCAGATCTGAGTCACTGCTGACTTCTAAGCTTCCGGATCATTCCGTGTGGGACAGCTGAATCAGAGAGCTCTTCGGCTTTGGCCAAGGGCAGGTTACAATCGTGGTTCTTTGTCTCTACTTATTTTCTGTTGTTGTTAGGCGAGTGTTAAGAGAGTGAGGGAGACAGAGATAAAGAGAGAGACTAAGCTCTCGGCTGATAGTTTGGGGTTTGAATTTTCAGATTCCATCTCCAATGAGACACTTCCTTCAACAATACCGCATCCCCTAATCCTTCCCAACGATCATCCTTGGTCCATCAACTGAGGACCAAGCATTCAAATCAAGAATCGACAAATGGGATCTCATAAAACTGCAAAGCTTCTGTAAGGCAAAGGACACGGTGGTTAGGACAAAACGGCAACCAACAGATTGGGAAAAGATCTTTACCAATCCTACAACAGATAGAGGCCTTATATCCAAAATATACAAAGAACTCAAGAAGTTAGACCGCAGGGAAACAAATAACCCTATTAAAAAATGGGGTTCAGAGCTAAACAAAGAATTCACAGCTGAGGAATGCCGAATGGCTGAGAAACACCTAAAGAAATGTTCAACATCTTTAGTCATAAGGGAAATGCAAATCAAAACAACCCTGAGATTTCACCTCACACCAGTGAGAATGGCTAAGATCAAAAACTCAGGTGACAGCAGATGCTGGTGAGGATGTGGAGAAAGAGGAACACTCCTCCATTGTTGGTGGGATTGCAGACTGGTAAAACCATTCTGGAAATCAGTCTGGAGGTTCCTCAGAAAATTGGACATTGAACTGCCTGAGGATCCAGCTATACCTCTCTTGGGCATATACCCAAAAGATGCCTCAACATATAAAAGAGACACGTGCTCCACTATGTTCATAGCAGCCTTATTTATAATAGCCAGAAAATGGAAAGAACCCAGATGCCCTTCAACAGAGGAATGGATACAGAAAATGTGGTACATCTACACAATGGAATACTACTCACCTACTGGGGACATTCTTGATGAAACCACTGCATCCTTATAAGATGGCGTGCTCCTTTGTTACTGGATGTACTTCTTGTAACAGTTGGGGATGATTTTCTCATCTCTGAAAGAATGTCAAGGAGTGAGTGCATATTAACCCCTCAAACTCAAAGGACCTATAGACCTCACACTATGAAAACACCACAAGTTACCCATCCCGCCTCCCAATTTCTGCTTGTTCCATCATTCTTTCACTATTTTTTCTAGTGTGATCATAGATTACAACATTTAGAGGTTATATTATATATAGTTTAAGAATATCCGGCCATCAATGTGAGGAGAGGTCCTTGGTCCCGGGAAGGCTAGATACCCCAGTGTAGGAGAATGCTAGGGCAGGGAGGCAGGAGTGGGTGGGTGGGTGAGGGAGCAGCCTCATAGAAGCAGGGGGAGGGAGGATGGGATAGGGGGTTTCCAGAGGGGAAATAGGAATAGGAAATAATGTTTGAAATGTAAATAAATTAAACATCCACTAAAAAAAATAATATCCATCTGTGGTATAGCCACAAAACCCACCTTTGCCACATACCAACCAATCTCATCTTAGTAACTCCAGTCTTACTGCAAAGTTTATCAATGGTTAACTGCAGTACATCATGCCCTGAATAAACATTCTCTTTTTTTTGACATTTTTTCTTTTATTGGATATTTTATTTATATTTTAAATGTTATCCTCTTCCCCAGTTTTCCCTCCAGAAACCCACTAATCCATCCCCCTCCACCTGCTTCTTTGAGGGTGCTCACTTACCTACCCACATACTCCCTCTCACCTCCCGGCCCTGACATTCCCCTACACTGGGCCATCAAGTCTTGACAGGACTAAGGGTCTTTCCTCCCACTGATGCCCAACAAGACCCTCCTCTGCTACATATTCAGCTGGAGCCATAGGTTCATCCCTGTGTTCTCTTGGAATGATGGTTTAGTCCCTGGAAGCTCTGGGGGTGTTCAGTGGGTTGATATTGTTGTTCTTCTTATGGGGTTGCAAGCCCCTTCAGCTCCTTCAGTCCTTTCTGAGGAGTTACAGAAAGGTCCAAATACACATTCTACTTTAAGAAATAAGCTTATGGGAATTCAGCACATAACCACATTTCTCCGACATACCATTTTTATTTTTTGGCTGTTTACTTTCTTTAAGTTTACAAGACTCATGAAGGACATGTATGTGTGTTGTGTGTGTGTGTGTGTGTGTGTGTGTGTGTGTGTGTGTGTGCGTGTGTGTGTGTGTGCGTGTTTCCCTGATACGTTGAGTTAGAATTTTATTCTATTCAGCTTTGATCCAAAAGTCTCCATATTTTTGCTTTCTGGACGGTCAACTTGTTTCTTTATAATCAGATTTGTCAGTAACATCAAGAAGGAGCTAAGTTATCGGGAAGAAATCCACGTTACCCTGTGTGCCTCATAGCTCCTAGTACTTTTACCAGAATTATTGATTCTTCCTTTTTGGTGACATAGTATCAAGAATTTCATTTAATTTTATTGATAATATTATGCCAACATTTTGCCTATCTTCTCTGTCATTATTAATTCTTCTTGACTAATTCATACTTCTCTTATTCAATGGGTAACGGCTTCTTCCTAATCATTTTCCTTCGTAGATTTTACACAGCTCAGTTCACTATTAAATGTATAAAGTGTAGTACAGATACTGGCTTTCTGTGCACATTTTGATGATTTTAAAAATCTTTTTTTGTTTTGGCTTAGGAACTATTGGGAACTTACAGATATTTTTTTTTCTTTTTGCATTTCCAAACACACTGAAATACTGCAAAAATGATCAGTATTTTACCCTAAATGTTAACTCATCCTTTACTTTTGGCATTAGCAACCTATAAAATGGGCGTTTATTTTATAGCATTTTTTTCAGGAGGCTAGAAATGACCTCCTGAAACACCTCATACATTCCTTCTTGCAAAACTTTTAAAATTGCATTTCTATAATGCTTGATACAATAGGACATTACTACTAATTACATTACTACTAATTCTATTTCTAGGAAAGTGACACTTTTGTATCTATTCTTAATGCACTAACCATTTGCTCCCCATTTCCCTGAACTTTACTTATTTTAACAACCCCATTCCCTTTTCAATTTTCCAATGTCTCTCTGGCATTGACTTCTTCATCACATTCTAAGTGATTTCTCTAAAGCTGATTTCCATTTGATTTCAAATACAGAATTTTACTGTCTCTTTAAATCGCCTTGCCAATGTGGGTTAATTACCAACGTGCCTTATTTACTGAATGCATAGATACGTTTTCAGGAAATCTTATAACTCAGATTGATCAGATGGAGGTCATTTCTTTCATAGAATTATTCATCACACATTAATAATACTATTCTATTCTTTCATTGGAACAAATACACTCCTACATATAGTAAAGACTTGTGATGCTTCGACTCAAAAATAATTTTGGTTAATAAGTATGTGTGTCTCTTCCCTTGTTACCAAGTCATACAATTTTAGTGCTCAGAGATTTTGGATATTTATAATTGCTGTATTCTAGGAAAAATTGTCTCTAGGTTGGAAAGTGACTAAGCCAGGTTAAAGCCAATTTCTCTTACCTTAAAAGGTGTAAAATGTTCTTTATATTGTCAAAGTTTAAATTAACCATATTCAGAATTTTTGTAAAGGTCACCTAAGAAATGAGTTAGATAGCCTGTATTATTTCATTTATCAAACATATTTCCTATCATTTTAAATGTTATACTTGATCTATTCCTACAGTTTTACATATCACATTATGTTATCTAATAAACAATAAAATGTATACATTTTGTTTATCTTAAAATATTATTAAACATATTTACACTTTATAAAGAGCAAGTTATCTTCTATTTATTAACATAATATTGTTTAAATGGGTTGTTATGAATGTATTTCAACATTCCAGGCTGCTGTAATGTTTATATATTTCCTATTTTAAATTAATTACTTTTAAACAAGCAATGTGCATGTGTGTGTTTGTGTGTGAGTGAGTGTGTGTGTGTGTGTGTGTGTGTGTGTGTGTGTGTTTGTGCTTGTGTACTAGGTGCATACAGGTAACATCACAGCTGAGAAGAGGGCATTAGCTTCCTGGAACTATAGTTACAGGTGGTTGTGAGTTGCCCCATTGTGGGTGTAGGGAACTGAACCAGGGTCTTTTGCAAAAAGTTCTCTCAACCATTAAGGTGTCCTTTCAAGTCCTGTCATACATTTTTAAAAAGGGGAAATATATTCCAGTAGCAATCTGTTAATTGGCTCCAACTCTTCTGCTTAATATTCTATTAATCTTCCCAAGTGCTTTACAAAGAGGTTTATAATAATATGTTCTTAAATGAATCATGAATCTTTACTTATACTTTCTGTCATTTTGGGGTCACATGCCTGTATTTTAATCCTGCAGAGCAAACCAATTATTTTCCTCATTTATAATAAAATGTGTATGCCACTATGGGATGGTGGGTGATACATAGCATTGCAGCAAGAGTTGTAGGTTTAAGTCTTCAACCTGACACATGCAACAGTGGCTATGAAAATCGCTGAAGAGTTTCTGACATATAGTTCCATTATTGACAAGGGGCTTCGCCATCTTGTGTGATACACGAGAGTGTAAATATTAAGCAATAACGGTGCCTTCAAAGCAAGCAGACACTGTGCTGTAAAAAGTACAGCTGATTTACAAGAAAGAATAAAAGTAAGATGATTAAAGATTAGAAAGGAAGCATCCATATAGCGTGTGATTCTTCATGAAGTTTTCAAGCTTCCGTACATGTTTTTAGTAAAGAGTGCTTGACAAAGTGTATGTCTCATATCTGGTTTAATTACAAGTGACTTTATATGAGGGAGAGTATTTTTTATGATTTAGTTGGTCATAGCACCAGAGGAGGTTTTGATTTTGTTTTGAATCAAATGTTTCATGTATACATAAGGGGTTTGGGTAGAAATTGAAATATTTGATGCAGGTTGGCTGAGACACAGAGTTGTTGGAATGCTTGGGAAGTCTTCAGAAAGAACACACCATGGGTTCCGTCTCCAGCTTAAACAGTTCACAATGTTCTCTCTAATGCATGCCAGCAATGACATTAGGCATCAGGGGAACAATATCACTCTAATCACAAAATAAGGCGTAGTTTGTGCCGTCTCTGAACTGCCATTGATCTGCAGTTGTTTGACAATGCTTTTCTTAAATTTCCTAAGTGAATATAGATAAAATATCATCTCATGCCACCTGAACTTATTGACACAAATAGGAAAAATTAAAGTCTCCAGGTGTATTATTTTAGTAAATAAAAGTATTTTTGATGGAGTCAATGATTATTTATACATTAGTCTGTGCTTTCTTATTTGTAATGCTTATTTTAGCCTTCAAAGTGGAATTTTACTAAAATGCATGTATCTCAAGGACTTTGGCAAGGACGTAGCAACATTAGCTTAGCAGTTAAAATAGATCAACAACTGCCCAGGTATAGTAGAGTAAAGTTTGATTAAATATATTTTTTTCTCTGTGTTACTATTGCAAATGAGCTAGCACAAAGGAAAGCATCAGCTGTATTATCTACTGCATATATTTATGTTAAATAACTGTCACAGTGCCTTGTATCTGTCAGGGAAACAGACTTTATGGAGTCTCCCTCTCTCTCTCTCTCTCTCTCTCTCTCTCTCTCTCTCTCTCTCTCTGTGCATGTGTGTATGTTTTTCTCTCTTTATATACATATACATATTTATTCTAATAAATCTGCTGTACATAAACACAAACACACATTTATATCCCATTTATTCAAGTTGTTTCTTAGAAGAGCATATAGGCTGTTGTCTAGTTGTCCATCAATGGCTGTCTACAAAGAGAAGGTCCAAGAGTCTAGTAGTTGTTCAGTCTATGATGCTGGATATCCTATCAGGGGTTCAGTATTTGCCAGAACATATGAGGTCTATTGTCAATGAGGAAATGTATGTTCCAGCAAGAGCTAGAAGACAAAGAAAAATCTTCCTTCTTCTGTGTCCTTTATACGGGTTGTCAGCAGAACATATGACCCAGATTAAAGGCAGATCTTTTAAAGTTCAGCATTAGAGTCGAGTGGTCTCACTTCAAATTATTTAACAACAGCAACAACAACAACAACAACAACAACGCCTCATAGGTGTGACAGCCATTTATATTTTAGTTAATTCCAGATGTAGACAAATTGTTAACTACCTATAACCATCATACACCCATTTACAATATCTTTGAATTACTTTATTAGGCTTCCTATAGAAAATGAGTCTATCCTCAGAATTCTCCATAGTAAAATTCAGTTATTTGTAAGATTTATTCAGAGAAGTAGCCTGCTTAAGGAGCTATTGGTAATTTTATAGATAATGAAGCAGTTAGAAAGACGAAATTGTTCAAAGTCACAGCTCCAAGAGAGTGGAAAATGTGACAGAATCCACGATATAATTGTAACTTGAAGATGACTGCTATTTTAAGCTCATCTTTTTAAATTTTTTTTGTCAATGAATTACTTACATCTATTGTAAAAGCAATCACATTTCACTCATGGAAAACAGAGAAATGGATCTTTTGTTTAACCACTTTGTTCATATGTGATTACATTTCTTATTGTCAGAGTTGACCCAACATACTGCTTGAGGTTAAAGGATTTTTTGTCTCAATAAGATCAGAACACTTAAATTTTTTGTTTTATGTCATTTTATCAGTTTGCAAAGCATTTTCTCCTTTAGTATTTTATTTTAGCTCTCAGACATAAGACAGCATCACAAAAATATTTTGATGTAAATAGAATGTATATTCAAATGTTCATCGTCATTAAGGTACTTGACCAAAGTAACAGAAGTAGTTGGTAGCTAAACTGTGACTTCAAATGTAATTTTATAACATGATTTTTCAGCTATATTTTCATTCATTAAAAGTTTTTCTCTTGAGACCAGAATTCTTTAACTACTGAGACTCTGTAATAAAAACTAAGTAGATGAAATCAATGTTCTCTGGAAACTTCTGTACTAGCGAGTTGAGAATAATTATAAACAAATATTTTCCAGTACAAAACATTTCTACAGACATTTAGACTGAAATGTGGGATTGAGATTGACTTAGGGAGAACATGTTTGTTTTATAATAAAATATCTCTTTGGTATGAGTTGCCATTAATGGCAAGAAAAAAAAAGAAAAAAAGCTTTACAAAAATATGTAGATGACGATAGATTTCAGCTCCTTTTCCTTAAGTGTAAACATTCAGTATAATAATGGCACTTGTCTTCTGGAGATATTCTCTGTATATAATCAAATAAGAAGGCAAATGATAGAATTTACAGCCATGTCCCAGAATATGGTCCAAAGTATGTGGCATGATTTCTTGTCATGTAATACCTCAGAGATGAAGACGTAAAAGGACTCACTCTATGTCTGTGAGAAATCCATTTTAGCTTATTTTAGACACACTAATACTTTGTAAATCTGAAATGTGTATACAATTTATGAACGAAATACAAATGTTTTCTAATGTGTGTATAAAATGGTTTATATCACTGAGCTTCATGAATGACACATAGCTGCTTTAAAAATATGAAAAATTAAAGAAAATGTTTTTCTTCAAGTATAAGTTTATGAAAGAGTGTAGGGAAATAATTGCTGCTATTTTTTTACTTGAATATCAGGAGTCATGGAACTATATGGTTTTAGAATAGAACTCAGGTACTATGAAAGTAAATTTTCCATAAGATCATAAGTATCTGTATGTTTATGTATATTAAATTTGTGTATGCATGTGTATATGTGTATCCATATTATACTATGTGCGCGCGCACGCACACACATACACACACACACACACACACATATATATATATATAATGAATATATCAGCTTAAATAAAATTTCATTCACAACATACACTCTGATGGTACCTCACCATCTTTAACATGAAGCTCTAAGTCATCAATGTGTTCTAGAAAGCAACACAGAGGAAGTTATCTAAGAATATAGATCATTATTACCCATATTATCCACATTTAAACTATTCGCCTTAAATGTTATCTGGTGTTCCTAACTTCCTTGCAATAGTAACTGAATTGCTGAAAACACTAGCAAAGAACCCAAAAGAACCAAAAAGCTCTTCTTTTCCATCAAAAGAAAGGATTAACACTAAGCCACAAAAATGTTTTTATTCTCCTATTTCCAATTTCATCACCTGAAAAAAATGAAGATATTTTACTTTCTGTTGGAAAATATTCATTTCCTTATCATCTGTTTAACCTCGAGCATCATCGTGGATTTACAATTGTATAATGAATAACACAATTTCTACAAGTTGACCTCTCACCTCTATACACATGCCCTTTCTCATGTACAGACAAGAATGAGTGTGCACACACACAAACACATATACTCTAAATACATGTTCAAAATCAAATTTTCGTGAAGTGAACTAAATCGTTTTGCTTTTTTATTCAAATACTCTTCATTAGAGCAAGGGGATGACTATAAACTAAATGGGCACTGGATACCACCAGATAGTCCCATCTCCCTTGTGGGGATAAGGGTAGACTTTCTTCATTATACTCTTCTTCTGGTAAGAAAGATGAGACTATATATCTCACTCATATACATATGGCTCAATGGCTCTGTTAGGGTGTACTTGGCTGATTTTTAGAGTTACAGACCTCATTTATGTTGCTACTCTGATTCAGAACTGTTATTTTTATAATCAATTACAGTTGTATGATATACATACACACACATTTGTTTTGATGTGTTTCTAAATATTTTCTATTTATTTATTTATTTATTTTTAAATTATTTATTCTTTTATGTTATGCGTACACTGTTGCTGTCTTCAGATACACCAGAAAAGGGCATCAGATCCCATTACAGATGGTTGTGAGCCATCATGTGGTTTCTGGAATTTGAACTCATGATCTTTAGAAGAGAAATAAGTGTTCTTAACCACTGAGCCATCTCTCTAGCCCCCTATTTATTTTAAATACATAAATACACTGTCGCTGCCTTCAGACACACCTGAAGGTGGCATCAGATCCCATTACAGATGGTTGTGAGCCACTATGCGGTTGCTCAGAATTGAACTCAGGACTTCTGAAACAGCAGTCAGTGCTCTTAACTGCTGAGCTATCTCCCAGTCCTCTAAATATTTTCTTTTATAATTCACACACACACACACACACACACACACACACACACACACACACACACACACACACACTTTGTTTTCATTCTTTAACAGCTTCATGTATGTGCATGGTAAATTCTATTGACTCTCACTCCCTAATCATTATTTCCTTCCAGCCCTCTGTTCTAAAATTTTCTTTCCCACATTCATGCCTTTTTGTTCTGTGGTCACCTGTCATTAAGCAGGACTATCCATGTGACCTTATGCTTTGAAAGTATACGTTGGAGCTAGAAGGTGAATATATAACTGAATGTAATGTTTTCCTCTTCCCCAGAATCCACTACTATTTCATTTTTTAGTGTAGGAGAAAGGAACATTATAAGTTATTAACTGAGTCATGTTTGGCTCTCCATAGGCCCATTTTTACTGAAGCCCCGTATACTTAATCTCATCAGCCATGATTAACTACATCATGCCCTGAGGATAGCCTTTTGGAGCCCTCTCCTTATCTACCACCTTGTCCACATTATTCTCTCAACTATAGAGAAGGTGAAAATAAGCTGTTTATTTAGGCATGAGCACTAAACTCACAGTTATTCCCAGTGACTTGAGCAGCATGGGTCTTTTCGTACTGTTTAAAACATAAGGAAGCTTATTTGGTTAAGAATGCAAGAGTAACATTTTCTGTGAAGATAAATACACATGTTTAGAATGCATTTTGATTCTGTGTTATCTTACCTAAAAAACAGTGCTGTGTTGCACCCTAGGATCTAGGACATCTCCACTCATGGGAATGTTATTAGGTTTACAGCAGCAAGCATGTATTTCCTCCTTGGAATGGGGCTCAAATATTGAGAATTTTCTTTCGCTCGTATCAGTCGTGGTCCTGTTGTGCCAGGCACTGTGACTCGTGCTGCAGATTTCATATAGTTCCTGGACTGTTGAGGGGGTGCTGTTAAATGCATATCAAAAGAGTGCAAGTTAAACCCACATATAAGAAAGAATATGTGCTTTCTGTCTTTTCAGGCCAGGTTGACCTCACTCAGTTTTTTTTTTTTTTCTGTTGATACATTTATCTGCCAAATTCATTTTTCCTTTGCACTTCAACAAAATTTCATTAGATACATTTATCACATTTTGGGGCCTGGGTGACCTCACTTGTATTTTTTTTTCCAGTCCCATCAATTTTTTTCTGCCAAATCCATATATTCCTTTTCCTTTGTACTTTAATAACATTTTGCTATGCATATTTATCATATTTTCATTACTATCTATTAATGGACATTTAGGATGACTCTATTTCCTCATTGCTGTGAATAGAGCTAGCAAGAACATAGATTTTCAAGCATCTCTCAAGTAAGAAATAAAATCCTTTGGGTCTATGCCCAAGAATTGTGCAGCTCATCATTTGACAGGCTACTTCTAGTTTTGTGAGAAAGCACACTGATTTCTGTAGTGGATATACCATTCTACATTCCCGTTAAAAATAAATAAGGTGTGCCCTCAAAACTCTCCAGTGTCTGCTGCCATTTGATGTCCTGATAGTAACCATTCTGATAGGAATGATATATTATATTACCTTTTAAATGACATTGCATATTTTTCAAGTGTTTATAAGCTTTTAATATTAATTTGTATTTTCAGTGTGGAGAACTTTCTATTAAATTCTACTGCCTGTCTTAATTGAGTTCTTTGTTTTCCTGACATATAGTCCTCTCCCCATTCCTTGTGTTTTCTAGATACTAATTATCCCTTAGACACATAGCAGGTGAATATTTTCTCTCATTCTAGATACTATTGATTTACTTGAATGACAACTTCTTTGCTGTGAATATTTATCACTTCAGAAATCCAAGTTGTTAGTTAAGGGCCTATTTAGACAGTCCATGCCTGTATCTATATCCTTTTATTTGATACTTCCCCCTTGCAGACGTTTACAAGCTTTATGGTGAGATCCTTGATATATTTTGGCATGTGTAAAGCTGGAAGAAAATTGATTTTGCTTTCCCTTTGACCACATTCAACCGAAATCATGGCAGACCACCCCTTTGAGTGGTTTTATTGCATTGTTAGTGATTTTTGTTTCAAGTTCCCACTGCTTGATAGTCAAAGGCAGTAACCCTGAGCTACAGTAAGAGACTTTCTTATTGCTCACATGGACCCCAGAACAGAAAACTTCATCTTTCTCCATGTGGGTTCTTGGAACCCTATTGCCAGCAATTGAAATTTGCTGCTGATTCACTGAATTTACACCGAATGGTGACATACTGGGAAATATAACAGGATCTCAGAGGCAATATTCACACACCTACAAAGGAATCACATGCGGTTGAAATTCAACGTGCTTGCCCTTCCCCACAGTGCTGAGAATTTACAATGCATTGATCAAAATGCTTACTGGGACAATCTTGAGAGTGAGTGTCAGTGAAGACAGCCAAAAGAGCCCATACAGATTTCTGCAGTGTGGATTATAGAAGGAACCTTCCATCTATACCTAGGTATCTCTAAAGATGGTTACTATGTTCTCTAGAGGTAACTGCATTCATATTTATTCCTTTTCAAATTGTAAAAAAATACCTTCTTTATATATGTAATTAGGACATAGAAGAAGAATTGAATATATTGGCCATTATATTTACAGAGGAAAGTTATATACAGTATCACTGATATTTTTTCATAACCATGAAACTGGCAAATAATCTTGAGCTCCACAAGGCAGGCTTTAAATATGAGTAAGAGTCATTCCTTCTTACAAGGAACAATGTAAGTGGGCTGTTTATCTTCTTGAACTAATTTGCAGGAGATACCAAAGAAACTAATTACATGGTATGGACACACAGATACTCTTCAAAACACTCTGAAGTTTGGCATGGTTGTGTTTAGAAACTGTCTAACTATCGGGCACTTAACAGAACTTGAATTTCAGACCTCTTTAGAAGCTTGTACTTATTCTGTGGCTGAAAGTCAAACAAGAACCTGTGTAATTTTCCTAAAGATTACATTAGTGGTACTTGATGCATTTATATGTTGAGCATATGCTTTATCCTTATTATTCTGGTACCTTATCACTATTTACTATGTCTAAAAAGATCACAACTCTGCCTCCTCTTCATACTATATTTCAAATATGTTTGCAGCAGAATGATGTTCATTATGACTTTCTTGACTTCCAAGCAATCATAATATGATAGTCCGCATTGAGATCTAGCCAGAGCTAGGTTGAAATTGTTAAAATGTACAGGCTTTGCTGGGCTGTACAAGAGCAAACTTCCTAGAAAGTCAAAACCCTTTCCAACAAGTCATCTCATAGAAAAGTTGCAAATATTATTAATTCTCATAAACATCCCTAAGGATTCCTGGTTGAGGCTTGAGATTAATACCACAAGCTTTAAACATTATTTTCAATGAGGAAAAGAAGAGACATATTAAATGCAGAGTGAGGATTAAGGGGTTTGCAGTCATATATATATATATATATACATATATATATATATATATATATATATATATATATATATATAGAGAGAGAGAGAGAGAGAGGCAGTAATAAAGTTTACTGTTGCACTGGGTAGCATGAACCAAAAGAGTATCAATTCAGTAGAGTTAAGTTAGTGTGCCTTGACAGATTTAATATTTCAGGTCAATATATTGGACTATAAGATATGAGTATCCATCTAAAAGTTGTAAGGCAGCCAAAAGTTATATCAACTTTGGTGGTGATATTTCATTTCTTTTTGAGCAGAACAATTACAAGACTACAAAGATAAATTACTAAAAATTTTTATATTAAACTGTTCTCTTTTGGCCATTTGGCATGGACTCTTGATTTGTGTGATAGGGTTTTTTTACCCCCTCAGGAGTCCTCCAAAGGGATGCCGATAAGCACCATAGGAGATGAAGGTAAACTATTACAGCAAATGTTACCTTCTGGGTGTTGGGTAGCTTAGGTTTCTTTGACCATAAAATATTGATGTAGATGTCAATAAAGGCAATAAGACGGAAAAGGATGGGCACTGGTATTTATTATGTATCTGCTTGAATCCCTATAAAAATGTTTCCATATATTTAGCTTTATCGTTTAAATGGGATCAAGATTAAATTTAAATTGATTGAAGCAATGACTCTTATGCCCCAAGTATTGTGTCTTATATTGAAAGACATCAAGTACTTATTGACATTTTCTCCTAGACAAAGCAGGAGAAGAAGGAACAATTCAGAGTTTGAGTAAGTTCCTCTAGCTTGCAATGCTAATTCAAATGTTAACAAGCTATCTGCAGCAGCATTTGATTTTAAATAATCATACTAGGAAAACTCCACCAATTAAGCATGCTTTCTGTGAAACATCCTTATAGAGTATTGAGAAGAATTATGATCTACATTTTAGGTTGTGGAAGCTTTGTAATTTATTTTTGTCTTGTGGGTGAAATTGTGTTAGGTGGAGGCTTGCATAGATCTCATGGCTCACTAGTTCTAACGAAGACATAGTTACATTAACGTTATCAGCTGTGAAGTAATAGCCTATGCCAATGCTTATTGGGTCATGTGTGTACATGCATGTCTTACACATAATTAGTTTTCTATCATGAAGCACATACACAAAATCACCAGGAAAAGAAACAACAGGGTCTAACAATGTGGTTTGAAAAGAGAGGGTACAGTCTTGTACCTGACATCTTGGCATTTTGTTTCAAGCAGGAGATGGATTGACCTATAGATTTTACTCAAAACACTAATGTGCAAGGCTGCAGGCAGAGAGAAGCATTAAGTTATCAAGATGGATAGTCAAGAAGGACTTATTTCCTGGTTCCTACTTTCTTCAAGATAAATGGAGTAGTGGAGAGGGAAGGAACAAGGGGCAGTGAACAGTCCCAGGAAGTAGAATTTGTCAGATCTTAGCTGACAGAAAAAGCAGGCAAACATCTCAAATCCTTCTTCTTCCTCTATTCCAGAAAATGTGACTGTTTTAAAATGTGTTATAGTCTTTCATTAAATGCTACATATTACATCAATTGTTTTGAACATGACTGTCCACTCTTAGCTATTATTTGCTCATTTCTCCTATTATAATAAGTTAATAAAAATATTGTTTTGGGATAGACGAATGTTATTTGGACCCTGACTCACATGTCAGAAAACTCCACATTTACACTTTCTTTCTTTTTTACGAATTTCAGTGTGCATAATCATGACATAGCTACAAGCATATTAATTGAGCTGGTGGATTAAAAACACACATAAAAGTTAATTTTGTAATTGTGACTATAGTAAGTTACCACATACAGGAGGACATAGGCATTATATTTTCTTCATTTTTTACATTCAATTTAGTGTGTATGTGCCTGTGCATTGTTTATTTTCCTGCAAATGTATATTTGTGTGTGTGTGTATATTTGTGTGTGTGTGCCTGTGAGTGTGCATGTATTTTTTATGCCTGTGCATGTTTGTGTTATTATACATGTATGTGTGCCTGTCCATGTGTATGTGTTTCTGTGTCTGTGTATATGTGTGTCAGTGCCCACTGCCATCAAGCATCAATAATTCTCAAATGTAATGGTTTAAAATTGTTGAAATGATCATTAAGGAGTGCATGAAATGCACACGTACTGCGCTTTCCACACATGAAAAAGGTTATGATGTGTACCTTGGTGATGGTACAAGGTTATGCTATAATCTCATTTTTTTTCTTCCCTGATTTAGTCAGCTGGACCTGACCAAGTTTCACAAATGCTCTTCTCTTTTTATCCAATGAATTTGTTGAGGCTTCTTTTTAAGCACTGAAATAGCCAGTTCCCAACAAAGAGTGAGATCATGTTAGGTTCCTTGGGTCCTATCCAAGGAACTGCTCCACTCTCCTGTCACATTCTGCTGGCTCTGAGAATTTACAGAAGACACCCAGATTCAAAGGTGCAGAAACCACCTGCATGTGTTCGTAGAAGAACCAAGAAATTGGCAGCGTTGAGTCATCAACTTACAAAGAATAGGAAGATAGAGCAATATTTTGCTTAATTAATCAGGCTTTCTTTGTGTCATCTGTCCTTATTTTAAACGTTGTAATAACTTTTATGTCAGTACCTTTAGGGCCCAGTGAGCACAAAGTGGAGGGGTGTGAAGGAAAGAGCCCACCCATTTCCAGGAGTATGATTAAATGTTGTCTTTGTGTTCTGACATGCCTGTCACAACTAGTAACACACATTCTCCTCCATGCATAAGGACTTATCAAAAAGTAAAACAAACCATGGGAGTAGAAAGGGAACTGCTTCGGGAGATAGCAGCCAGGTATCTTGACGATGGTAAATGGCTACACTTATTTATGAGTCTAAGAACCAAAACATACAGGAAATCCAGGACTCAATGGGAAGATCAAACCTAAGGATAATAGGTATAGAAGAGAGTGAAGACTCCCAACTTAAAGGACCAGTAAATATCTTCAACAAAATCATAGAAAAAAACTTCCCTAACTTAAAGAAAGAGATACCCATAAGCATACAAGAAGCCTACAGAACTCCAAATAGATTGGACCAGAAAAGAAACTCCTCCCGTCACATAATAGTCAAAACACTAAACGCACAAAATAAAGAAAGAATATTAAAAGCAGTAAGGGAAAAGGGTCAAGTAACATATAAAGGCAGACCAATCAGAATCATACCAGACTTTACGCCAGAAACTATGAAAACCAGAAGATCCTGGACAGATGTCATACAGACCCTAAGAGAACACAAATGCCAGCCCAGGTTACTGTATCCTGCAAAACTCTCAATTAACATAGATGGAGAAACCAAGATATTCCATGACAAAACCAAATTTACACAATATCTTCCTACAAGTCCAGCACTACAAAGGATAATAAATGGTAAAGCCCAACATAAGGAGGCAAGCTATACCCTAGAAGAAGCAAGAAACTAATCAACTTGGCAACAAAACAAAGAGAAGAAAAGCACACAAACATAACCTCACATCCAAATATGAATATAACAGGAAGCAATAATCACTATTCCTTAATATCTCTCAACATCAATGGTCTCAACTCCCCAATAAAAAGACATAGATTAACTAACTGGATACGCAACAAGGACACTGCATTCTGCTGCCTACAGGAAACACACCTCAGAGACAAAGGCAGACACTACCTCAGAGTGAAAGGCTGGAAAACAACTTTCCAAGCAAATGGTCGGAAGAAGCAAGCTGGAGTAGCCATTCTAATATCAAAAATAATCAATTTTCAACTTAAAGTCATCAAAAAAGATAAGGAAGGACACTTCATATTCATCAAAGGAAAAATCCACCAAGATGAACTCTCAATCCTAAATATCTATGCCCCAAATACAAAGGCACCTACATACGTAAAAGAAACCTTACTAAAGCTCAAAACACACATTGCACCTCACACAATAATAGTAGGAGATTTCAACACCCCACTCGCATCAATGGACAGATCATGGAAACAGAAATTAAACAGAGACGTAGACAGACTAAGAGAAGTCATGAGCCAAATGGACTTAACAGATATTTTAGAACATTCTACCCTAAGGCAAAAGGATATACCTTCTTCTCAGCTCCTCATGGAACTTTCTCCAAAATTGACCATATAATTGGTCAAAAAATAGGCCTCAACAGGTACAGAAAGATAGAAATAATCCCATGTGTGTTATCAGACCACCACGGCCTAAAGCTGGTCTTCAATAACTATAAGGGAAGAATGCTCACATATATGTGGAAATTGAACAATGCTCTACTCAATGATAATCTGGTCAAGGAAGAAATAAAGAAAGAAAATAAGACTTTTTAGAATTTAATGAAAATGAAGGTACAACATACACAAACTTATGGGACACAATGAAAGCTGTGCTAAGAGGAAAACTCATAGCGCTGAGTGCCTGCAGAAAGAAACAGGAAAGAGCATATGTCACCAGCTTGACAACACACCTAAAAGCTCTAGAACAAAAAGAAGCAAATACACCGAGGAGGAGTAGAAGGCAGGAAATAATCAAACTCAGAGCTGAAATCAACCAAGTAGAAACAAAAAGGACCATAGAAAGAATCAACAGAACCAAAAGTTGGTTCTTTGAGAAAATCAACAAGATAGATAAACCCTTAGCCAGACTAAGGAGAGGACACAGAGAGTGTGTCCAAATTAACAAAATCAGAAATGAAAAGGGAGACATAACTACAGATTCAGAGGAAATTCAAAAAATCATCAGATCTTACTATAAAAGCCTATATTCAACAAAACTTGAAAATCTGCAGGAAATGGACAATTTCCTAGACAGATATCAGGTACTGAAGTTAAATCAGGAACAGATAAACCAGTTAAACAACCCCATAACTCCTGAGGAAATAGAAGCAGTCATTAAAGGTCTCCCAACCAAAAAGAGCCCAGGTCCAGACGGGTTTAGTGCAGAATTCTATCAAACCTTCATAGAAGACCTCATACCAATATTATCCAAACTATTCCACAAAATTGAAACAGATGGATCACTACCGAATTCCTTCTATGAAGCCACAATTACGCTTATACCTAAACCACACAAAGACCCAACAAAGAAAGAGAACTTCAGACCAATTTCCCTTATGAATATCGACGCAAAAATACTCAATAAGATTCTGGCAAACCGAATCCAAGAGCACATCAAAACAATCATCCACCATGATCAAGTAGGCTTCATCCCAGGCATGCAGGGATGGTTTAATATACAGAAAACCATCAACGTGATCCATTATATAAACAAACTGAAAGACCAAAACCACATGATCATTTCATTAGATGCTGAGAAAACATTTGACAAAATTCAACACCCCTTCATGATAAAAGTCCTGGAAAGAATAGGAATTCAAGGCCCATACCTAAACATAATAAAAGCCATATACAGCAAGCCAGTTGCTAAAATTAAACTAAATGGAGAGAAACTTGAAGCAATCCCACTAAAATCAGGGACTAGACAAGGCTGCCCACTCTCTCCGTACTTGTTCAATATAGTTCTTGGAATTCAAGCCAAAGCAATCAGACAACAAAAGGAGGTCAAGGGGATACAGATCAGAAAAGAAGAAGTCAAAATATCACTACTTGCACATGATATGATAGTATATTTAAGTGATCCCAAAAGTTCCACCAGAGAACTACTAAAGCTGATAAACAACTTCAGCAAAGTGGCTGGGTATAAAATTAACTCAAATTAATCAGTAGCCTTCCTCTACACAAAAGAGAAACAAGCCGAGAAAGAAATTATGGAAACAACACCCTTCATAATAGACCCAAATAATATAAAGTACCTCGGTGTGACTTTAACCAAGCAAGTAAAAGATCTGTACAATAAGAACTTAAAGACTCTGGAGAAAGAAATTGAAGAATACCTCAGAAGATGGAAAGATCTCCCATGCTCATGGATTGGCAGGATTAATATAGTAAAAATGGCCATTCTACCAAAAGCGATCTACAGATTCAATGCAATCCCCATCAAAATACCAATTCAATTCTTCAAAGAGTTAGACACAAAAATTTGCAAATTCATCTGTAATTAAAAAAAAAAACCCAGGATAGCTAAAACTATCCTCAACAATAAAAGGACTTTAGGGGGAATCACTATCCATGAACTCAAGCAGTATTACAGAGTAATAGTGATAAAAACTGCATGGTATTGGTACAGAGACAGACAGATAGACCAATGGAACAGAATTGAAGACCCAGAAATGAACCCACACACCTATGGGCACTTGATTTTTGACAAAGGAGCCAAAACCATCAAATGGAAAAAAGATAGCATTTTCAGCAAATGGTGCTGGTTCAACTGGAGGTCACCATGTAGATCGATCCATGCTTATCACCCTGTACAAAGCTTAAGTCCAAGTGGATCAAGGACCTCCACATCAAACCAGATACACTCAACTAATAGAAGAAAAACTAGGGAAGCATCTGGAACACATGGGCACTGGAAAAAATTTCCTGAACAAAACACCAATGGCTTATGCTCTAAGATCAAGAATCGACAAATGGGATCTCATAAAACTGCAAAGCTTCTGTAAGGCAAAGGACACTGTGGTTAGGACAAAATGGCAACCAACAGATTGGGAAAAGATCTTTACCAATCCTACAACAGACAGAGGACTTATATCCAAAATATACAAAGAACTCAAGAAGTTAGACCGTAGGGAGACAAATAACCCTATTAAAAATGGGGTTCAGAGCTAATCAAAGAATTCACAGCTGAGGAATGCCGAATGGCTGAGAAACACCTAAAGAAATGTTCAACATCTTTAGTCATAAGGGAAATGCAAATCAAAACAACCCTGAGATTTCACCTCACAGCAGTGAGAATGGCTAAGATCAAAAACTCAGGTGACAGCAGATGCTTGCGAGGATGTGGAGAAAGAGGAACACTCCTCCATTGTCGGTGGGATTGCAGACTGGTACAACCATTCTGAAATCACTCTGGAGGTTCCTCAGAAAATTGGACATTGAACTGCCTGAGGATCCAGCTATACCTCTCTTGGGCATATACCCAAAAGATGCCTCAACATATAAAAAAGACACGTGCTCCACTATGTTCATAGCAGCCTTATTTATAATAGCCTAAGCTGGAAAGAACCCAGATGCCATTCAACAGAGGAATGGATACAGAAAATGTGGTACATCTACACAATGGAATATTACTCTGCTATCAAAAACAATGACTTTATGAAATTCATAGGCAAATGGTTGGAACTGGAAAATATCATCTTGAGTGAGGTAACCCAATCACAGAAAATCACACATGGTATGCACTCATTGATAAGTGGCTATTAGCCCAAATGCTTGAATTATCCTAGATGCCTAGAACAAATGAAACTCAAGACAGATGATCAAAATGTGAATGCTTCACTCCTTCTTTAAAAGGGGAACAAGAATACCCTTGGCAGGGAAGAGAGAGGCAAAGATTAAAACAGAGACTGAAGGAACACCCATTCAGAGCCTGCCCCACATGTGGCCCATACATATACAGCCACCCAATTAGACAAGATGGATGAAGCAAAGGAGTGCAGGCTGACAGGAGCCAGATGTAGATCTCTCCTGAGAGACACAGCCAGAATACAGCAAATACAGAGGTGAATGCCAGCAGCAAACCACTGAACTGAGAACGGGACCCCGTTGAAGGAATCAGAGAAAGAACTTGAAGAGCTTGAAGGAGCTCGAGACCCCATATGTACAACAATGCCAAGCAACCAGAGCTTCCAGGGACTAAGCCACTACCTAAAGACTATACATGGACTGACCCTGGACTCTGACCTCATAGGTAGCAATGAATATTCTAGTAAGATCACCAGTGGAAGGGGAAGCCCTTGGTCCTACTAAGACTGAACCTCAGTGAATGTGATTGTTGGGGGGAGGGCGGCAATGGGGGGAGGATGGGTGGGAACACCCATAAAGAAGGGGAGTGGGAGGGATTAGGGGGATGTTTGCTAGGAAACCGGGAAAGGGAATAACACTCGAAATGTAAATAAGAAATACTCAAGTTAATAATAATAAAAAAAGTACAACATAAAAAAAAGAAAAAAAAAGAATGTAGTTAGGTATTTCTGGTTTATTAACGTGTTTACTTGTATGTTCTTCTCCAAAGTCCATGACTTCACTAGCCATAAGTAGTTGACTCTGTCACTAGTTCTAGGCCTGATTTTCCTCTTGGTAAACATGTCTTAAGAAGAGCCTAATTTGGAAAGTATTTTTCACTTACAAAAACTTGTCACTCATGATCACATTTTTTTGAAACACCCAAGAATAGAACTACAAAAATAACCTTTTGTCCCCAAACCTTATTTTTTTTTAAAAAAAGGCTGTTTCCATTAGCTGTATCATCCCTGCATACCATGAATTATTTTAAAAATGATGTCAAGATGCCATGTCGTTTTAAGTTACATTTTATTTTCTCTCTTTGTTGTTGCGAAATTATTTCTGAGCAGCATTATTTATAGTCAATAACAATAGCCACCTCCTCACTCTCTTGTTCTTCTTAAAGTTTAGTCTTTGACTTTCAGTGGTTCTGCTCTAATGCAGCAAAGTAAAGGCTCTCTTTCTTCCTACAGAATTAAAAACAAGTTCCTTTTAGAGTCTGTTGCACTTGAACATGTGCCTCGATTCTTTTTAAACTACTGATGTGCTTCACATTCTTGTATAGAACAGAGAATAGACTCATTTATGTTTTGTTTTGCCTTGCTTTCTTAACTTTTAATTTCACGACTGTAAATCATTTTCTAAAGCTTGTGGCTTTAGCACTTCTATTTGCTTCTGCCCCTCAGGTCAGGTTATATTGTTTGCTTTTATTGAATCTTGTAAGTCATGTCTCATCTTCCTGCATTCTGAGTGATTTTGATTAAAAGTTGGATATCGTTTAAGGAGACTATGGAACTAATATAGTGTTCTTGGTGATAGGATTCAGTTGCTATTTCCTTAAGAAGAAAGAAGTTGAAGTTAAATCCATGTGTGTTGAAATTCTAACCAAGTTTTAATTTTACATAATTAGGATTTGCTCAGTCTTAATTAACATGGATCTCTGTGGATAGACCCAAGGGTCCCCGGAAACCTAGTGGGAATATATGCAAATTACCTCAGGTGAGTTTGTTTTAAAGAGCGTGGGTCTTTGAAGAAAGTTTAAAATATACCAGAATATAGAAACAAGATTCTATACTTGTTTGTGTGATGGATTATCCAGTCTTGGCATGTTTTAAATTTGAGATATTTAATGGAGATTTGAGTATTTGATGGATTTAAAAACAAGAGCAACAACAACAAAATCACTTGCCACTGTCTGTAGATATCCATTTCTAAATTAATTAGCTTTGCTTTGTGCATGTTTTACTAGTCTGCATCATAATTGTTAGCGATTCTTCTAGAGACAAGGAGAAGAGAAAACAGTGTTAAAGAAGAACAAAACATGTAGTGTGAGATAAGCAATTGAAGAGAGAAAGAAATTTGAGGAATGTATTGATAATATGCCTACTTAAGTGTAAAAAACATGTCTTCTGAGATTAACAGAAAGCCATTTGATGATGAATGTGTTCATTCTTTCTCTGATGACCTGCCCTTTAACCACTAGAAATATCTTAGTATTTTAAATTTCTTTATGAGTGTTTGTAAATCTAACAAAGGATTCACTTACACTAATATACACTACAGTCCATTTTGATAGAAACATATACAATATCCATGCATTTGATATTGATTTTTAATTTGTGGTCCTTGATGCAATGGTAAAGATAAAAACTAATTTAAAGTTCTAATATGAGACTACATAAAATAAGCATGTTTTCTATATTTTAATAATATATATTATAATTATATTTATATAATATATTTATATAAGATATATATATAAATAATCTATAAAATGTATGAAAGGTGGTACAAAATAATTGCTAATGCAACATATTCATTTTACATATTTGGAGTGACTGTAGATGGCTGTTTCTTATGGTCCTTTAATCAAGTTTTACATAACACCTAATGAAAAAGGGCATCATTTGCATAAACTTTGTGCTCTTATAATTTAAAGCATTATACTCCTATTTATAAATCAACTTTTTGAATGGTCTATTTCAAAATTATTTTGCATGTTTTATACTCATAGGCTAATCTGAAACAGATATTTGAACTGTGTTCTTAATATCTACCTGCTGCATAATTAAAATTATATCCATAGCTTACTGGTTTTTGATACCCTATAAAATTCACACTAATGATGATTTTAAATGTTCTACAGTAGCTGATGATAAATATGTTTATTTCATTACATTACCAGACGGGTTATCCTGTAATTTATAATATGAAAAAACAAGTTTCATAAGTTGGAAAATACTGCATATACGTTAAATAGAGCCAGGTCTTCCTGTTTGTTTGAATGTGTGTATGTGTGTGTGTGTGTGTGTGTGTGTGTGTGTGTGTGTGTGCACTCGCGTGTGTGTGCGTGTGTGGGTATACATGTTTGTGTATGTGTACTTTCTGTGTTATGAGTATATGTGTATTTGTATGTGTGTTTGAGTGGATGGGTACATGCTATATATATGTGGTTTATGCACACTTGGATGTAGCCAGATTTTTCACTCTCTGCCTTATTTCTTTGAGAGACTGGAACTAGACCATGTTAAAAATTATCTGCAAACCCCACCATTTTGTATTATGAAACTTTTTCTTTAACAATTACTTTCGTACCATCTTTCATATATCATTTATTTAAAGGTGTTTCATATATGGCAAAGCTATTTTCTCTAATCTCATGTTAACACTTGTGTTTTATACCTTTCCATTGGCATCATTCAGCAATCTCTGGTGATCCACTATCTGGTTCCCATTGCACTGGGTTGTAGGTTTGTCAAGGCCACCCTTCTTTTGGGGACTGAGCAATCTAACTCAGCTTCACATGCTCTTTCATATTCTCATGCACTCTAACTAGCCTAGGCACCTTCCCAGGAGTAAAGCTTTACTTTAAGCTTAAATCATTTGCTTTTGAACATAGAACCTTGTGTCTGCTAGTCAGAGAAATGCTATGTCACAGAGCTATATCAACAGACCTAAAATGAAATATATATATATATATATATCATATCTATCTATCTATATATATATATATATGATCATTCTAAAATTACAAACTAAATGTAATTCTCTACATTAAGTTAAATTTCTGCTTCTTTTTCCACTGTTGTTAACAAACAGTATGACAGAAACAACAGTGGCCATTCTGTGTCTGTTCCTTCTTTCTGCATCAGAGAGAAGGGGGAATTGTAGATGTAACAAACAATTTCCTCACCAACAGGACATAAACCCCTGCTTGCTTTGTTCCCTGTCTTTTCCTGAAATCTACTTAGGAGGAGACTTTACTGCACTGTTAAATTCCATTTGGCTGACTAGGTAACAAATAGAAAGACAGAAGCTGAGGACCGAAGGGGTTTGCCATTGTCAGCATGGTGATAAGCTAGTGCTTTTTCATCAGAAGCTAAAGAGTCTTTAAATGATATCGGATGCTGCGGTAGTCATAATTTATTGGCCTCCAGAGTCTCAATGCGTGCGTGTGTGTGTGTGTGTGTGTGTGTGTGTGTGTGTGTGTCTACCTTTACTAAGTGATGTTTCTGTGTCTCAGGAGTCTGCAATAAAAAATCTTAGTCATCCTCCTTGACCATACATAAAGACTCAGAGAGGGCACATGGCAGGAAACACAGGGAAAACAAATGCTTCTGAAAGAACAAGAAGTGGTTACAGTAAAATGCCTCTGCCACACAGAGGGCTAGATGGATGACTATCCAGCTAAAACACAGGCTTTAAGAGGCCTGAAGCAGAACGCCAAAGCAGTGACTTTACTGCAATTTTATCTTAGAGTGCAACGTAAGTCAGGTAAAATGTCTTATCTTGATACACGGTTTGCATTTGTAAAGTATAATTTCAAAAATAATTTCATTTCTAAATCTGCATAGAGCAAGTCACAGAAAGTTGAAAGGACAAAAAAATGCTTTAAATATTTTAAATAAATTTTGGGCCTGTACGATGACAGCCAGGGTACCTGATAACACTTTTTATTTGCCCCCCTCATCCCATTTTTTGTTCTGTAACTCAAATCCTTTTGTCCCATTTCCTGGAGTTTCCTCTGCCAGTGAAGAAGGTAAACTTTGAAAGAAAACAATGAAGAGAGGTTAGGTAAAATATGCTTTATGTTTAGAGTATTCCTGCAATTAAATTATTGCCACAGAGTACTTGGTTAGGACCAAACATCAATGAGGAAACCCAACGTAATGACTCTGCCTATTCCTTTTAAAATTGTGCCAAACACCACAGCAATTAAACAAGAAGATGTAATTGGGATTGCTGCTCTCAGGGAGAGGAATGGCCTAAGTATGGAGTTAATTGCAGAGTAAACATGTATGCATTATGTAAGAAATCAAACACTCCTCTGGACTCGTTTTCCAACAGTTAATTAAGCCAAGACACAGAGAAGCAGTTAGAAGAAGCCTCAGGGCAGATTTCACAGAGATAGGTGGTGAGATGAAGGTCTGTCAGCAGATGGTGACTAGAAGTATCTCAGAAACTATCATCTGAGCAGATCATATCCCGCACCCCGAACTCTGGACTGCATAGGGCATTTAGCCTTGAACTTCCCAATGACGCTGTTGCCCCCTCAACAACCAATTTGTTCGACTTTCTCTAGACTGTGTTGAAGACTGTTGCCAGTGTTTTGTGGGGCTTAAAGAGACCTGGCTTCCCATGGTCTTTTGGCAAGAGGCAGTCCTGGGAAATGTGATGTCAAGGACAAGACTCCTTTGTGTTTATTTGACAGTTGAGATAGTAAAGACTTAGTCCTTAAAAGTAGGATTTCAAAGATAGATAGATTGGGTACCCAAATCCTAAAGTCACTTATTCAGAGAAATCTATTTGTTTTCATATTGGTAATTTCAGGCAAATATGCATGTATATTTGTATAGAAGTATTTGTGTGTCCCAGAGAGGAAATAATAAGGGTTATTTCTGCTGTGGGCCATCTTTCAGAATGGCTTTAATAATGTTCACAGGTAATTTCTTAGTAAGTGAATTTTTGAAGGAACATAACTTAGAAAAGAATATTTAGTTTTTATTAGTAAGACATCTGCTAAAGATAGACCATAAATAAACACCTAGTAAATGATTTTCTGATTGTCTAACTTAATCGTAGTCCATAGAAATCATTGGGTTAAATCATTTCTACATGTAACAAGCCTCTTATAAAGTTAATTTTTCTCTCTCACTTTCTCTGACTCCTTCCCTCTCTCCTTCCTTCCTTCTTTCCTTTCTTCATTTTTTCCATTACTTTTGTTCTTTCTACCAAAACCAGATATTCCTGGTTCTTTTTCTAATTATGTTTTAATGTTAGTTTATACACATTTTAGTGTTGTTTATCTGCAATACTATATTAAATTGAAAGTTTACAAATTTTCAGTTTATATGTAAATATATATTTATGAAATTGTTTAATAGTTTTCTCAAAAAATTTACACGTATATCTACCTTATAATCAATCCAGCAGTACTACCCCTGGGCATATGTGATTGAATATTACAATAAAATAAAATTAATACACTTTGGAAGAAAAACAATTTAGGAAGATTAAATAAGGACAAGAGAATCATATATTTATTGGACTTATGCTGGGTAAGTTTGTTTTTTAATTTTGGTCATGATCAAATCCTGGAGCTTGTTATGTGACTTATCAGAGGGATCTCCTGACTATGTATTCTCTCTGAAAACCTATAAATCCAGCAAATCCAGGACATGCAGAGGTCTCATAAGACCCAATTCCTTGTTAAGATTTTTTAAGGCATTCTAGACTAGAAGAATTCCATTTCTTCAGTGATCTCACCATTGATAAACTCTCCTTTGTGTTCCAGTAAATTACCCCACTTAAGCTCACAAGAACAATCTTAGTCAACTTCACTGGTCAAAGGTACATGTAGTAGGAAGATTATCAGGAAGAAGCGTTCATGTGGGAGAGAGTTAGGGGGAGGTGGGTTAAAATTGTCCCAAATTTTATATATTTTTATATGCATGTTTAGAAATGTGAAGAAATTAGTTAATAATTTTACAAAGAACAAATAATACTTAATAAAGAGATGCTAATTAATGTGAAGAAACCAATTATCTTGAAGAATTTTCTGTCAGTGACATTAGTGATGAGTAAAGGAGCAAATATATCTTTGTAAAATTTTCTTCAGAGTAATTTCTGGACATTGGTTGAGATTTAGTGATGGAAACAGAACCAATAGGAGACTCATAGGAAATGGGATGAGACAAGTGTAGTCGCTTGAAGACACCTCCCCCTATAAGACATGAAAATAAGCATCAGTCCCTTAGTAAATGTGTCAGAAGAAGACTATACAGCATGAAGACAAGCCTGGAGCCTCAAAGACCCAAGCAGGTAGACAACATCAGAGAGAAAACAGGAAGCACAGATTTGAAGATATGCCAGTCTGATGCATCATGGTGCAGTACATGGGTGCTGAAAATATATGAACCAGAGATAATAAGAAAAGGCATTATGAAGAAATTAATTTTAGGTCCAGGTTATGCTTTAAGGAGCCAATGAGGTGATTTAGAAGATCAAAACCAAGCAGTTTATTCTACAAAACAGTTTCCTCTTCACTTCTCCCTGCCCTGATAACTTTACTATACTCTAGCTAGTGGATTATATTCTTGAATATTGTGCAGCTCCCTGGACTCTAGAGTCATATTGCACATATTTAGCTTCTTTAATATGCTGAATTTATATATATATATATATATATATATATATCATTTTCTTCCTTTACTCCCCCAAAAAAGATAATGCAAGTCAGTTAATTACACTAGCACATTTGCATCTTGTTTTTATTAGCTAGGATGAAAATGTTAATAGAGCCCTTGATATTCCCACTCATTTCATTAAATATGTAATGTACATTTATAAACATAAATATCTAACATAATGTGCTGAATATTTATGCAATGCTTTGCTGCCAAAGTCCGTATGTGTTTATCCGTGGATTCTGAGATAATTTTCAAGCTGATGGAGTAATTGCTGTAACCAGACTCAGACTCTTTTTATTACCAATGCTTCAGCTGTGAATAGCTCTCACCTATTAAGCATGAGAGATTAACTTTCAGATGAATTTTAAATAAAAAAGAATGCCAATAATTCTTGGGCTATATAATGAACTGCTGTGCTGATATGTTAACTTTATTCCAGTGTGTATTTTTAAATTTGCCAGTGGAAATTTAAGTGCTTCCACCCTTCTTTTAATGAAGAAATTTGCCCCAGGCTCAACAAAAAGAAAGACAAAACAAAACAACAACAAAACTAAAACAAACAAACATATAAAAATGGCTGCAATTATATGATGATGATGCTTTTATCATCCAGCACATACATTAAAATAGAACTGTATCTAGGCTGTTGCTTTTTGGGGGGAGCTGGGATGATGATAAGGGTTGTTACAGAAGCCTTCTATGTCCCTTTTCAATCAGTGTGAACAAGGACTACTGATATCCAGAGTGTCTTTCTTTCTGTCTCTCCTTCTCTCTCTCTGTATGTGTGTGATGTGTGTGATGTGTGTGATGTGTGTGTGTGTGAGAGAGAGAGAGAGAGAAAGAGAGAGAGAGAGAGAGAGAGAGAGAGAGAGAGAGCATGTTTAAGGAAGGACTCAGTTTTCTCTCTTGTGTTTTTAGATTGCTAAACAGACCAGGCTCCTATGTGTAAAAACTACTTTTAAAAATCATGCAGAATGCAGAATAACTCCATTAAAACAGGTGATGAATAGAAATAATAAGGGATATAGATAGATTAAATAAAGATATTATATTTGTAATTTGACAAGAATTAGGTGGAAATTATGGAAAGTAAGTTGAGATAACGACCTCTTGCTTCTGGAAATCAGACAAACGGGTTGAAGTTGGCGATTAGCCCATGTTACCATATGAGGATTAGCACCTCTGGACTTCTCAAGCCAGATGTAAATCTCTCCAAATGCTTCTCTGTGATCTCAAAAAATACCTGTAAGGTGTTTCTGCAAGAACAAAATGACAAAGGCAAGATTGACAGCTACAATAGTCATGAAATGTTAAACTGAGTAAATAGGATGTCACTTTGCCTCTAAAGCAAAATGAACCTCACACAGGCTCACCAGGGCCACAAATGTTAGTCCAGATGAGTGTTATACTTGTCCTGAGAGCTGGAGAGAAAACAACACACATGAACAAAACTTGATGGTTATTCAAAAATCTTACTCAGAGTCATGTACCAAAGGAGTATCTATTAATTAAGGAATATTGTTAATTATTCGTGTGAGAATTTTCTACAAACAACATTTATAATTTAGAAAACTTTTCCTCCTTTTTATTAATCTACAATAGTGGATATCACTTATAAGTTCCTAATTATAAGCCTAATTTTAATGTCCTCTATTAAGCTTAACCCTAAATGCATAGATAATCCCAACATCATCTTTGAAAACTCACACATACAAACTTTCTCACTTACACACATATTATTTTACATGTGCATTTCATAATGTCAACTAATATTGAAATGATTGACTTTTCTATAACAGAGTCAGAGTAGCTGAAATCTTCCCTGACCCTTACTGAGGAACAAACTTCAAATGAAAAATAATGAAATAAAATAGATATCACTTAAACAGTAGGGGGTGTTCACAGTTGGACTTATTTGTGCTCAATATTGCTGTTCAGTGATATATATGTATATATATATATCCCTTAACTAGTGCATATTTTAAATATTATTTTTTTGTTTTGCTCTCAAAAATAACTGTGCTTGAACTGACAAGTTGTACTGGTTGTGTGAATTGTTCCCTATTGGAATGGATTCTCCATTTTTTATCTTTAGTCTATCTAGGCGAGGGTAACTCTCGAACTGCTCCCTCCTGCACTGACTCCAAGTTCTTATTAAGCCCACACTAATTTTACTGACCACAAGTGATTTTCTGAAGATTCCCATGGCATCCAGCCTCCAAGTTCCAGCTCAGAAGGCTTCCAGAATTTTGCTTCTAGCCATTGTACATAAGCTTCTACTCTCTAATCACCGTTCTACGGCTTTCTCATCACTTTAATGTTCAATCAGTACTGTTATCACAATCTAAAATAATGTTGCTTTGTTCTTTATATCGGTTGCTTCTCTTCCCTAGCCCCCAGCCACATGAAGGTGTGTAATTTGGCTGCTTTGCTTGAGACAGCAGTATCAGTTCCTCAGCTGAGAGCCTGGTAGTCATGCAATAATGTCATGATTGGATACTCAAGGGAGGTTCATCTAAAGCAACCATATCCAGCATTATAGTTAGCATTGCAATTTGAATAGTTGCATTGTCCCCAGTTCCAAATCAAGTCTTCTCCTTTTCTACACAAGCCTTCTTAAAAGGCTGTCTTTCCTGCATCACTAATTTATGCATATAAAAATTTAATCAGAAAAAAGAAATGTACATTTTTTTCACAGGACTTTCCAACTTAACCCTAACTTGTTTTTCTTATTTGATCTTGGGCTGTGTTCCCTAAGTGTATGCTCTTGACTAAATTAATGAGGTCACGGCTTATTACTCAACTCCTGCTTTTCATAATGCACTGCATAACTCATTCTCAACTTACATCAGAACACTGGGACTGTCTTCACAGGGGAAAATCCTGGCACTAAATTCTATTTAGAGAATTTTTTTACTCTCAACAAAGAAACAAGCACATGCCCTGAAATTAAATGACACTGAAGATTAACATCATTAACTTTAAGCTTGAGAAATACTAAAGATACTATACTGAAAATCTAAATGATAGCTACTTCTCTGACCTAAGTGCTCTTGAGGTGTGTGTCCACTGCAATCGAAACCTTCCCAGAATTTGCTTTAGAACATTTTTATCTATTCTGTTATGAAATTATTATTTTTTCAACTAATTGCAATATATTTCTCTTCAAACACTCCATAGGAAAATTGTCTTCTTTTGTATATACCGAGTTAGTACTTGCACAAAATAAATGGTCAGTAATTTGAAGTTAATTGAATGAATTCCACACCAAACTGAAGAATGCCAGTTCAATTTGATGACCTGCCTTTATAAGGCAGGTACTGATCCCATTAACAAAATTGCTCATTGACAATTAGCAACATTAAGATAAATTAAATTAATGTATCAGATGTCTGTTCCTTTGGTCTTCGGAAAACTGGTTTTAGCAATTAGAAACTTTGCCAAATTAAAAACAGTAACCAAATTTTTTTCTTATGTTTTTATTTATACCATTCATAGGTCAGGCAAAATTACACTGAATTATTTCTATGGTTAAATTTTTAAGTATAATATTTATATATTTATTTTAAGGAAAGCATTTTCAGTGCGATCCACTTATATTAACTTAAAAGAGATTATTTTGTTTGTTTTCCATCATTGTTTAGTTAGTGCACCGATACAAAAATGACATGGATGTACTTTATAAATTCCAGAGTAGATATTATCTCCTTACACTTAATAAGATGATGACTTTTTTTCTGGAAGTTTATGCATGAACTAATTGCAAAGTCTGTCTTGACTTACTAATGATCTTGATAGCTTCTCTAAACTGAAATTTGTTTTAAAACATTAGGAAGTCTATCTCCCATTACTGTCCTCAAACATGCCGTGCTGAAAGTTCCCTTTCAGGTTTTTAGTAGTTTCTCTAGTACTGTGGTTAATTTAGTCAGTATGAGGAAATTTTGCTAACAGCCAGACAGAGAAAACCTAATACCAGCTAAGAACATACGGTTTATGTCCAACTCTGCACATTTTTTTTAACTTCAGGTTTGACCTTACAACAATGGTTCCCTTTGAGAAGATATAAAAGGATGTGATCTTTTTCTCTGTGCTTTTTCCTTTTGTTTCTACACGAGGTCATTCAGGTCTCCAGAAGACTTAGATGTCAGGAGATGAGGCAAACCTCTGAATTTGTCCACCCTCTGTTTCATTCTTTGCCTGGCCACACCCTGCTGTGTCAGGAATACAACTATTATCTTTTCGCAGACCACATCCTATCCTCCTTACAACCCTTGCTGGAGCTCACAGTAGCTTGATTTCTTGCACAGACCTAAGCCAACTTCTTAAGCAATTTTCTCACATAACAATCTACTCAAGCTCTCATAGCAGGTTCTTTCATAGGCTGAGGTAAAATATGTTTCTTGTCAGTTGGCTGCTTAGATTGGATGGGGCCATATTTCCACCATCTCTTAACTAAACTCCCCTTTGTTTTGTAATAAATGCACATTGAGATGATCTCTTAAAAATCTGATAAAAATGCTCCTAGGGAAATCTAAAGCCTGTGATCTTCTTATGTCTTTCCTTGCTGGGAATGCTAGGAAGGTTAAAAAAAAAAAAAAGAAACTACCTTTGTTATGTCTCTGCGAGTCATCATGGGGCCCTTGGTCTCTTTTTTGCTGATTTCATTTTGGTGGATGTCTGACACTTTAACTCAGTTGTTTTTCACAGATTTGACTTCTGCTTTAAATCTGTGGGATTGTCTTAGTTTTAGTATTTTTTTTCCTATCTTTACATACAGAACCAGGTGGCTCAAACGTATGATCACTAAATTTAATCTCCTGAAAGAAAAGTTCTAATTAATTTGTTTAAAATGCTTTTGTTATGCTAAATTTTATGAGACCTGTATTCCTGATTGTGCTGTCTTATTTTCAATGCTATCTCATGGTTGAATGACCAATTGGTTGTTTACAACCTGTCTTCAAAAGTTACCAACTCATGTATTTTGAAATCTGTTACTTATCATTTTTTAACAAGTGTGTATTGAATTTGTTATTGACAGCTTAATACATGGATGCAATGCACACTGATTATTCTTATTACAGTATCATATAATATTCTGTAAACACCCAGACTTCCTCCTTAGAAGTCCCTTCATCATTTATTGTTTATTTATTCTGATCCCTCCTACTCCCATTCCCTATTACCCCTAGCCCACCAATAAAATCTATTCTATTTACCCTTCCCACAGTGATTCACATTTCTATTCCAGACCACTTCTCTTTACCTAACCTGGATCTACCAATCCATACTGTACCTCTATCAGATGTAGACTTATAAAAAATATTCCCATTCTGTAGGCTGCTGCCTTCTCTGATTGAAAGTGTCCTTAACATTACAGAAGCTTTTCAGTGTCACAATGTCCCAGATATTAGTAGTTAATCACAGTGCTTGTACTATTGTTCTTGTGCTCAGAACATTGTCTCTTATGTCAATGGGTATTTTCCATTTTCTCTTCTATCAAATTCAGTGTATCTAGTTTTATGTTGAGGGTCTTTAATACATTTTGGCCAGTTTTGTGCAGGATGATAATGTTGCTCTGTTTGGGTTCCTGTATGTACAGACATCCAGTTTGACCAGAACCATTTGTTGAAGAAGCTGTCTTTTTCCAATGTGTATTTCTGTCCTCCTTATCAAAAGATATATATCTTTATGTGTTTGAGGTTATGCCTATGCCTTCAGTACAATTCCATTCATTAATGTGTCTGTTTTTATGCCAATACCATGCAGTTTTTGTTATTCTAGCTCTGTAGTAAAGCTTAAAATTGGAGATTGTGAGATCTCCTGAGGTACTTTTTTTAAAGGAGTACTTGAATATATTTTTAAAAATTTATTCTTCTCTCTTACAATATATTGCAACTATAGCCTCTCCTCCTTCCCCACCTGCCAGCCCCTCCATTCCCTTCTCACTCAGATCTAGTGTTCTACCATTTCCCCTTAGAAAAGAGCAGGCCTCCCAGTGACATCAACTGAACATGGTATAAAAAATGTAATAAGACTAGGAATAAACCTTTATAGCCAGGTTGGACAAGAAAACTCAATGGGAATGAGGCCTCAAGAGCAGGCAGTGTTGCTTAAGAATGTTTTATCTACCTTGGGTCCTTAGTTTTCCCATATGAGTTTGAATATTATCCTTTCAAGTTCTATAATGATTGTGTTCAAAGTCTGATGAGGATTGCATTGATTCTATAGATTGGTTTTGGTATGATGAACATTTTTACTCTGCTAATCCTACCAGTTTAAGCTTGAGAGATCTACTCATCTTCTGATATCTTCTTTGGTTTCATTCTTCAAAGATTTTAATTTTTATCCTACAAGTCTTTCACTTCCTTGCTTAGAGTTACCCCCAAGATATTTTGTATTGTTTGAGATTATTGTAGAAAGTGAGATCTCTGACTTCTTTCTCAATCCATCTGTTATTTATATGCAGGAGGGATACTGAGTTCCCTGAGTCCTTTTCAAATATCCATGGCCTTGTGTTTTCTTTTGTTTAACCTGCTTGACCAGAGTTTAACCAGGGTTGTCTGTGTGTTGACAGGTGTAAAGCTATACCTTTAAGCATGGTGGGCTCAACACTGTGAAAAACTGAAGGCAACGTAAGTCCTCCCTTGCAATTCAATAGCTAATGTACAGTGTTGATGGTGGTGGGGATAGCTCTTCTCCGCTCCGTGACTGAGTATTTAAAGTTCAAATCCTCTCCAGCCCATTGTAGGCAGCTTCTGCTGCTCTATGAATGTGATGGGATTGACTGTGTCATGTCTTCAGAGTGCAACTGCCAGCACATCTCGGTGGCAGAAGATGGAAATTTAGAGACTTATTCTGAAGTTCTTTTCCAAATATTTTTATTTAATTAAAATATTATTACACCAATTTCTTCTACTCATCTCCTCCTGCCAACCTCTCCAACTCCCCTCCACTATCTTCTCCCTTAAATTCCTGGCCCATTTTCTTTATCATTATTACATACGTGTGTTTACATAAATATAGAAGTTCAACTTCCTGAGTTCACTTAGTGTTGCTTGAATTTAGCATTTTTCTCCTTTTTTATTGGTTATTTTTTTATTTATACTTCAAATGTTACCCCTTTTCCCAGTTTCCCCTTTGCAAACCCCCATCCCATCCTCCATCCACCTGGCTTCTGTGAGAATGTTCCTGCACCCATCTTCTACTCTTGCCCCACCACCCTAGCATTATCCTATGCTGGGGCATTTCTTCAGATGACTTTTTGATATTGGATAAGTAATAAGGAGCTCATCCCTGGGGAAGATTAATTGTCCCTTTGTCAACACCTCTCTGAAAACAGCTCAGAGACATGGATGGTGTGCATTTTCAGGGCAATTTCGATTTAGATCTAGGTGAAATGAAATTTAACCATTGCAATCCTCACACCCAGGTGAGTATTACCCTATTGAAGATCTGCCCAGCATGGTCAAGAAGAAGCAGAATTGGCCAGTTCCTCTCATTGTCCTTCTCCTGTTTTCCTGTGTTCAGAGGACTAGGGTTTGAAAAGCAAATTTCAGAGGCATTTTTCGTCTCCATAGAGATGTTTTTCCACAGCAATAAAACTCAGAACTGTAAAACAAATAAACAAACAAACATTATTTCAGGGACTGTACAGGCTAGAAATCTGAGTTAACATGGTTGTAGAATCAGACATAGTTTCAAGATGATGCATGGTTAAGTGCAAGAGGGTCTAGCCTAGGATACATTTAATAAAATATCATGGATCTCAAGGTGATAAAAGATCAGGTATGACAGGGCTATCCTAAAATCCATTTTAGCTTATCCATGTGTTGTTTGCCTTTCTCTGGTCATAAGCTGAAGCTCCTACCAATATATTAGAACAGCTTCAAAGACAGATAACCTAAGGAGGTCTCCTGTTCTTCTTTTTTCAGTTTCCAGTTCCATTGTGGTAAATGCCAAGAATGGGTGGGGCTAAGTTTTCTATATTAAACTTTGAGAAGTTTATTTTTAATTTCTATATTTTATGTCTCCTAAAACTATTTAATCTCTGTCAACCGGGTTTAAACTGTGATCTATTTAGTAGAATACAGCATACTGTTTAGAAATGTTGTTTCTTTATCATCGGAACTTATTACAGTCAGTTAATTTTTCCTATCACAGATTTACTGTTGAATTTACTTTGAACTTCCTTCCATTTTGCCTTATAAATTTTGATGACATTTATTATGTGAAGAGAGATTTATAGTGCTTGTATCCTTTTCAGTTTTTATCTTTTCATCATTGTAAAGGTTAATGTTTGAATTTTTATCAACCTAAAAATCACTTTGCAATCCAGACTTGGTATTGTTTTGGTTAATGAATTTATTATACATTTGTAAGTGCTCTCTTTACATTTGTGTGAAATTAATTATTTATGAATCTTTATGACGTAATCGGTATTTACTTTCATTTTGGAAGTTTTGGAAAATGAGTATTAAGATTTTACTTCAGTGTATTATACTTTATGTTCACTTGACATAACTTTTATTTTGATTCATGAGCTTAAAAATACCCATTGGTCTAAACATGCTATTTCCTCAATAAATCCTCCCAAAATGCTTAAGATAAAAATGGAGAAATAACCATCTATATATCATTACACATGTCACGATTCTATGTCACTAGGAGAGAGAGACTATAGATTTGAGTTCTAACTTGTGTATATATGCATACACCTGTAGGTATATGAATAAGAATTATAAAACTATGTGCAGCATACAAGTCATATTGCCATGGATGACAGAAAAAGACACTGGAAAAGAGTTTCCAACGTATGTAGAAGTGAAAATCGAATTTCACCAATGCTGTTTCCTTCCAGCAAAGAGAATCCTTTTCCACAAGTGACAACATTTGATGCACACCTAAAATGTCAGCTAATAGATAATACCATGTCCATATATAAGGCTGAAAAGAAAATATGAAAAACTTGTAAAATAAGAGGTAGAAGTCCTAGAAAACGATGGCACTTAAAGAAACAAAAAAATCAGAAGAGAAAAACGTTCCTTGTAGCTTGAGTATTGGTATAGTTATAGTTAGCATTGCTATATGAAAAGTAAACAAATATGAACCAAACCCTTTATCAGAAAAATATAAGTGGGCATGACCACATGTACATGTATAAAATAGTAAGCCATGAAGCAAGTTACAATATCCTAGTAAAATAAAGTATTTATTTAATGAATAAATGAATTTAAAGTCAAATAAAATTAAGAGTGGACACTTACAACATGGAGTAACATCGTATACAAAATAAAAACAAATCAAAGAGTTCAATTTCCCTACCAAGAACCAATGAAGAATGTGAAGGACTGAATGGCAATATTCCAGAAAATAAATTAGGAAAGAATATTAAAAGAAGAAATGATGCTTCAAATACAGAATTAGCACAACAATACAATACAAACCTAATCAGATATTTTGAAAAATATGAAAGTTTGAATGTAAAAACTATGGAACTAGCTTTCAATATGGAAATAAACAGATTTTGACAAAAAATGAAACTATAAACTTCATCTAAAGAAGCTAGTTCTTCAAGCTTATAAGCCTCTCCAGTCATGGTACCATTCATCAAACTAAGAACACTCTGGATTTGGAGGTAGAATGTTATTTGTTCACTCTGGTGAGTTTTTTGTTTAATTTTTTCTCTCTATAATACATTTTATCATATTTTTCTCCCCACAAACTCCTCCCAGATCCTTTCACCTGCTTACCCACTAAATTTTATGTTGTCTCTCCATCCCACTCTCTCTCCTGATACCTTTAAAAATAAAAGTACAAATCTACAAAAAAAAATATAATAAAATAAAGTGTAAACAAAATAGGAAAAGAGTAGGAAGACAAAAAATGTCCAAGTAAAACAAGTGTACATTGCTATAAACACACACACACACACACACACACACACACACACACACACACACACACACACACACACACAAACACACACACACAGTATGTGGGTACAGTCACATGTACAATACACATGACAGAGAGAGAGAGAGAGAGAGAGAGAGAGAGAGAGAGAGAGATAGGGAGAGAGAGAGAGAGAGAGAGAGAGAGAGAGAGAGAGGAAGAAGAGGATAAGAAGAGAAGAAAAGAAACAAAAACATGATTCACAAGGCTTGCTTTGTAAGGGCCAAATAAAATATCTTTAGTAATGCAACCTGAGCTGTGATGAGATTGACACAGTCACTGGCACTCTGCTGGAGAAAACCGATGCCAGAGGGTATTCCTTGGTTGTTTGGTGGGGCTGAGCCAGCAGGAGATTGACTAGCCTGCAAGGGGTGCAGGGGAGCTTCTGGCAGCAATTTCAGGAAAGCAGATCTCTTCCATAAGTGTTACCACTCTTATGACAGAAGCTCCTGCATATCTTTAATCCTTCTGAATAGGATTCTTAAATACAGTTTTTGGATGGGTCAGTGTCTGACAGTAGGTACTTTTTATTGGTTTGGCCTGAGAACTTGGGAAGCCCTCATCTACATATTTGGAGGCATGGTCTTGCTTCTAAGATTGGTCTGTCTTTAGCTTATGTGACCTGTGTCACTTTGTCACCTGTGAAGGAGGGGCTTGAGGAGTTCCTCTACATGACTGATGTCTCAAACCTCTCTACATAGGGTTGTGGGGGACTGTAGCTACATGAGAAGGGCCTGATCTCCTGAGAGACTGAGAATGCTCCTGCCATCCCTTTTAGGGTTCCCGGGAAATTCGACCCACCTCAACCAGGAATCATGGTACCTTTCACAGCCTTCCACCCTACCTGGAAGTCTGTTTCTTTGGATCCATCCATTGCCTTTGTCTATAATCTCCTTCTGCATAGATCCTTGAGCATTAAGAGGAGGGGTTGATGAAGATTTCCTATTTAGAACGTGATCTTCCGAATTCTGTCATTCTCTCTGCCTGTTTTCCAGTTTTTGAACCCTGCTAATTTCCTATCTAGTGCAATAAGAAGCTTCTCTGAGGAAGCTTCTCAGAGAAGAAGAGAAAGGAAGGTTGAACAAAGCAGTGATCTACAGGTATAAAAATGTGTGAGTCATTTTGTTAACATTTTCAATTGGCAGTGGTAGCTTTCCCCTAGATCTATGCCCTTGAATGTCATATTGTCTATCCTGCCTGAGAAAGGGACATGCCTCGTTTAAGGCAGTTACAGGTAGTTTGAAATTTACTTGGCGTCTTTTGATTTGGGGTCTTGGGGCCTGATCAAGGACTGTATACAAATACTTGTGTGACATCTGGCTTCCAAATGGCTCCCTTTGAAATTGCTCAGCAATCATAGTCATGTTATTTCCTTTTACTAAATCTCTTTCTATATTTCTACACATACTATATTGACTCTGTTCTATAGTAAACTAATCAACATCACTTGAAATTCAGCCCACTGGAATACTTACCATACCCAACATGGGCAGACAGAAATATAAGTCAGTTCCAACAGCTAGAGCAGCCCATTTTCTGTAAGTGCTAAAATAATAGAAAAAGATTGACATCTTTTACATATACAGCATATCCACCCACACATATATACATGTATACGTAGAAGAATTCAATCAAATATACATATATACATTTGAATAAATTATATTCGATGTATAATATAAAACACCATATGCAATATATAATATGCAACATATAATATTTAACATGAAATATGATATAAAAGTATGATAATAATATATGACAATATGTAATATGTAAAATGTAATATATCATAGTATACATACTTATATTATCAAATAATCAAAACAGTGCATGAATTTCTATGTATGGTTTCTTGACATTAAGTTGATGGCAGATAGGAGAAATATAGCCTCTCTTCACTGCCTCTTAATAAGTGAAAAGGGATTATAATTCAGTGGAATGTTTTGGAATAAATTTCTCACAGTATAATTACATGTGATTTCACTGAGGAAGGCTTTGGGGTGGTATCAAGTATAAAGACATTAAGTGTCTGATAGGGAAGCATTGTGTTAATTATAAACAAAATCTGAAGGAGTTGATGAGATTTTTACAAAGAAATCTCTGTTAAGCCTAGAATGACTGTTTTAATTTTTAAAAATCTAAAAGTAGTTCCTGGTTGCTGCCGCCGCAGAGAGCCCCTGGGCAGCACCCGCGAGCAAACTTGAGCCTCGGAACCACAGGTAAGACCAATTTGTCTGTTGCACGAAGGCTGCCTGGTGAAATCGGGACACACAGAGGCAGAATTCCTCTAGGAACGGGCACGTCCTGTGTTTACCAGGAGTCCCACACCCGCGGATCCCGGCATGCAGCAGCTCTCTGCTCCCAGACCCCGTGAGAAAGAGACCTCACCGCCTAGTCAGGTGGGCACTCCTGAGGCTGCATAAGCTCCCGGAAGGGGCGGCACAGGTCTTCCTGGTTGCTGCCACCGCAAAGAGCCCGTGGGCAGCACCCCGCGAGCGAACTTGAGCCTCGGGACCACAGGTAAGACCAAATTTTCTGCTGCAAGAAAGCTGCCTGGTGAACTCAAGACACAGGCCCACAGGAACAGCTGAAGACCTGTAGAGAGGAAAAACTACACGCCCAAAAGCAGAACACTCTGTCCCCATAACTGACTGAAAGAGAGGAAAACAGGTCTACAGCACTCCTGACACACAGGCTTATAGGACAGTATAGCCACTGTCAGAAATAGCAGAACAAAGTAACACTAGAGATAATCTGATGGCGAGAGGCAAGTGAGGAACCCAAGCAACAGAAACCAAGACTACTTGGCATCATCGGAGCCCAATTCTCCCACCAAAACAAACATGGAATATCCAAACACACCAGAAAAGCAAGATCTAGTTTCAAAACCATATTTGATCATGATGCTGGAGGACTTCAAGAAAGACGTGAAGAACTCCCTTAGGGAAACACAGGAAAACATTAATAAACAAGTAGAAGCCTACAGAGAGGAATCGCAAAAATGCCTGAAAGAATCGCAGAAATCCCTGAAAGAATTCCAGGAAAACACAATCAAACAGTTGAAGGAATTAAAAATGGAAATAGAAGCAATCAAGAAGGAACACATGGAAACAACCCTGGATATAGAAAACCAAATGAAGACACAAGGAGCTGTAGATACAAGCTTCACCAACAGAATACAAGAGATGGAAGAGGGAATCTCAGGAGCAGAAGATTCCATAGAAATCATTGACTCAACTGTCAAAGATAATGTAAAGCGGAAAAAGCTACTGGTCCAAAACATACAGGAAATCCAGGACTCAATGAGAAGATCAAACCTAAGGATAATAGGTATAGAAGAGAGTGAAGACTCCCAGCTCAAAGGACCAGTAAATATCTTCAACAAAATCATAGAAGAAAACTTTCCTAACCTAAAAAAAGAGATACCCATAGACATACAAGAAGCCTACAGAACTCCAAGTAGATTGGACCAGAAAAGAAACACCTCCCGTCACATAATTGTCAAAACACCAAACGCACAAAATAAAGAAAGAATATTAAAAGCAGTAAGGGAAAAAGGTCAAGTAATATATAAAGGCAGACCAATCAGAATCACACCAGACTTCTCGCCAGAAACTATGAAGGCCAGAAGATCCTGGACTGATGTCATACAGACCCTAAGAGACCTCAAATGCCAGCCCAGGTTACTGTATCCTGCAAAACTCTCAATTAACATAGATGGAGAAACCAAGATATTCCATGACAAAACCAAATTTACACAATATGTTTCTACAAATCCAGCACTACAAAGGATAATAAATGGTAAAGCCCAACATAAGGAGGCAAGCTATACCCTAGAAGAAGCAAGAAACTAATCGTCTTGGCAACAAAACAAAGAGAATGAATGCACACAAACATAACCTCACATCCAAATATGAATATAACGGGAAGCAATAATCACTATTCCTTAATATCTCTCAACATCAATGGCCTCAACTCCCCAATAAAAAGACATAGATTAACAAACTGGATACGCAACGAGGACCCTGCATTCTGCTGCCTACAGGAAACACACCTCAGAGACAAAGACAGACACTACCTCAGAGTGAAAGGCTGGAAAACAGGTTTCCAAGCAAATGGTCAGAAGAAGCAAGCTGGAGTAGCCATTCTAATATCAAATAAAATCAATTTTCAATTAAAAGTCATCAAAAAAGATAAGGAAGAACACTTCATATTCATCAAAGGAAAAAACCAAGATGAACTCTCAATCCTAAATATCTATGCCCCAAATACAAGGGCACCTACATACGTAAAAGAAACCTTACTAAAGCTCAAAACATACATTGCACCTCACACAATAATAGTGGGAGATTTCAACACCCCACTCTCATCAATGGACAGATCATGGAAACAGAAATTAAACAGTGATGTCGACAGACTAAGAGAAGTCATGAGCCAAATGGACTTAACGGATATTTATAGAACATTCTATCCTAAAGCAAAAGGATATACTTTCTTCTCAGATCCTCATGGTACTTTCTCCAAAATTGACCATATAATTGGTCAAAAAACGGGCCTCAACAGGTACAGAAAGATAGAAATAATCCCATGCGTGCTATCGGACCACCACGGCCTAAAACTGGTCTTCAATAACAATAAGGGAAGCATGCCCACATATACGTGGAAATTGAACAATGCTCTACTCAATGATAACCTGGTCAAGGAAGAAATAAAGAAAGAAATTAAAAACTTTTTAGAATTTAATGAAAATGAAGGTACAATGTACCCAAAATATGGGACACAATGAAAGCTGTGCTAAGAGGAAAACACATAGCGCTGAGTGCCTGCAGAAAGAAACAGGAAAGAGCATATGTCAGCAGCTTGACAGCACACCTAAAAGCTCTAGAACAAAAAGAAGCAAATACACCCAGGAGGAGTAGAAGTCAGGAAATAATCAAACTCAGAGCTGAAATCAACCAAGTGGAAACAAAAAGGACCATAGAAAGAATCAATAGAACCAAAAGTTGGTTCTTTGACAAAATCAACAAGATAGATAAACCCTTAGCCAGACTAACGAGAGGACACAGGGAGTGCGTCCAAATTAACAAAATCAGAAATGAAAAGGGAGACATAACTACAGATTCAGAGGAAATTCAAAAAATCATCAGATCTTACTGTAAAAACCTATATTCAACAAAACTTGAAAATCTTCAGGAAATGGACAATTTCCTAGACAGATACCAGGTATCGAAGTTAAATCAGGAACAGATAAACCAGTTAAACAACCCCATAACTCCTAAGGAAATAGAAGCAGTCATTAAAGGTCTCCCAACCAAAAAGAGCTCAGGTCCAGACGGGTTTAGTGCAGAATTCTATCAAACCTTCATAGAAGACCTCATACCAATATTATCCAAACTATTCCAAAAAATTGAAACAGATGGATCACTACCGAATACCTTCTACGAAGCCACAATTACTCTTATACCTATACCACCCAAAGACACAACAAAGAAAGAGAACTTCAGACCAATTTCCTTTATGAATATCGACGCAAAAATACTCAATAAAATTCTGGCAAACCGAATTCAAGAGCACATCAAAACAATCATCCACCATGATCAAGTAGGCTTCATCCCAGGCATGCAGGGATGGTTTAATATACGGAAAACCATCAACGTGATCCATTATATAAACAAACTGAAAGAACAGAACCACATGATCATTTCATTAGATGCTGAGAAAGCATTTGACAAAATTCAACACCCCTTCATGATAAAAGTCCTGGAAAGAATAGGAATTCAAGGCCCATACCTAAATATAGTAAAAGCCATATACAGCAAACCAGTTGCTAACATTAAACTAAATGGAGAGAAACTTGAAGCAATCCCACTAAAATCAGGGACTAGACAAGGCTGCCCACTCTCTCCCTACTTATTCAATATAGTTCTTGAAGTTCTAGCCAGAGCAATCCGACAACAAAAGGAGATCATGGGGATACAGATCAGAAAAGAAGAGGTCAAAATATCACTATTTGCAGATGATATGATAGTATATTTAAGTGATCCCAAAAGTTCCACCAGAGAACTACTAAAGCTGATAAACAACTTCAGCAAAGTGGCTGGGTATAAAATTAACTCAAATAAATCAGTTGCCTTCCTCTACACAAAAGAGAAACAAGCCGAGAAAGAAATTAGGGAAACGACACCCTTCATAATAGACCCAAATAATATAAAGTACCTCGGTGTGACTTTAACCAAGCAAGTAAAATATCTGTACAATAAGAACTTCAAGACACTGAGGAAAGAAATTGAAGAAGACCTCAGAAAGTGGAAAGATCTCCCATGCTCATGGATTGGCAGGATTAATATAGTAAAAATGGCCATTTTACCAAAAGAAATCTACAGATTCAATGCAATCCCCATCAAAATACCAATCCAATTCTTCAAAGAGTTAGACAGAACAATTTGCAAATTCATCTGGTATAACAAAAAGCCCAGGATAGCTAAAGCTATCCTCAACAATGAAAGGACTTCAGGGGGAATCACTATCCCTGAACTCAAGCAGTATTACAGAGCAATAGTGATAAAAAACTGCATGGTATTGGTACAGAAACAGACAGATAGACCAGTGGAATAGAATTGAAGACCCAGAAATGAACCCACACACCTATGGTCACTTGATTTTTGAAAAGGAGCCAAAACCATCAAATGAAAAAAAGATAGCATTTTCAGAAAATGGTGCTGATTCAAATGGAGGTCAACATGTAGAGGAATGCAGATCGATCCATGCTTATCACCCTGTAAAAAGCTTAAGTCCAAGTGGATCAAGGACCTCCACATCAATCCAGACACACTCAAACTAATAGAAGAAAAACTAGGGAAGCATCTGGAACACATGGGCACTGGAAAAAATTTCCTGAACAAAACACCAATGGCTTATGCTCTAAGATCAAGAATCGACAAATGGGATCTAATAAAACTGCAAAGCTTCTGTAAGTTAAAGGACACTGTGGTTAGGACAAAACGGCAACCAACAGATTGGGAAAAGATCTTTACCAATCCTACAACAGATAGAGGCCTTATATCCAAAATATACAAAGAACTCAAGATGTTAGACCGCAGGGAAACAAATAACCCTATTAAAAAATGGGGTTCAGAGCTAAACAAAGAATTCACAGCTGAGGAATGCCGAATGGCTGAGAAACACCTAAAGAAATGTTCAACATCTTTAGTCATAAGGGAAATGCAAATCAAAACAACCCTGAGATTTCACCTCACATAGTGAGAATGGCTAAGATCAAAAACTCAGGTGACAGCAGATGCTGGCGAGGATGTGGAGAAAGAGGAACACTCCTCCATTGTTGGTGGGATTGCAGACTGGTACAACCATTCTGGAAATCAGTCTGGAGGTTCCTCAGAAAATTGGACATTGAATTGCCTGAGGATCCAGCTATACCTCTCTTGGGAATATACCCAAAAGATGCCTCAACATATAAAAGAGACACATGTTCCACTATGTTCATTGCAGCCTTATTTATAATAGCCAGAAACTGGAAAGAACCCAGATGCCCTTCAACAGAGGAATGGATACAGAAAATGTGGTACATCTACACAATGGAATATTACTCAGCTATCAAAAACAACGAGTTTATGAAATTCGTAGGCAAATGGTTGGAACTGGAAAATATCATCCTGAGTGATCTAACCCAATCACAGAAAGACATACATGGTATGCACTCATTGATAAGTGGCTATTAGCCCAAATGCTTGAATTACCCTAGATCCCTAGAACAAACGAAACTCAAGACGGATGATCAAAATGTGAATGCTTCACTCCTTCTTTAAAGGAGGAAAAAAAATACCCTTGGCAGGGAAGGGAGAGGCAAACATTAAAACAGAGACTGAAGGAACACCCATTCAGAGCCTGCCCCACATGTGGCCCATACATATACAGCCACCCAATTAGACAAGATGGATGAAGCAAAGAAGTGCAGATCGACAGGAACCGGATGTAGATCGCTCCTGAGAGACACAGCCAGAATACAGCAAATACAGAGGCGAATGACAGCAGCAAACCACTGAACTGAGAGTAGGTCCCCCGTTGAAGGAATCAGAGAAAGAACTGGAAGAGCTTGAAGGGGCTTGAGACCCCATATGTACAACAATGTCAAGCAACCAGAGCTTCCAGGGACTAAGCCACTACCTAAAGACTATACATGGACTGACCCTGGACTCTGACCCCATAGGTAGCAATGAATATCCTAGTAAGAGCACCAGTGGAAGGGGAAGCCCTGGGTCCTGCTAAGACTGAACCCCCAGTGAACTAGACTATGGGGGGGGAGGGCGGCCATGGGGGGAGGGTTGGGAGGGGAACACCCATAAGGAAGGGGAGGGGGGAGGGGGATGTTTGCCCAGAAACCGGGAAAGGGAATAACACTCGAAATGTATATAAGAAATACTCAAGTTAATAAAAAAAAATCTAAAAGTAATATAATCGCTACGTGAGTATGTCCCAAATAATGAAGTGCCATTTATAGAGAGTTTTAAAAGAAAACTAATGGAGGACAAAAAAACCCCTAATTTTAGTATTACAAACATAAAAATCAAGAAAAGCCAAAAATCTATCAGCCAATATCCAGATTCCATTTAACATGTGATCATCGTCGTCGTCGTAGTCGTCGTCGTCATCATCATCATCATCATCATCATCATCATCATCATCATCATCATCAAGAAACAGAAGGAACCCTTATTCCTGTGCCTTCTTTTTTATATTTTCCTTATTATACTTACAACTTAAATGAAAAAGTTATCACTTGCTATTCTAAGAATACATTAAATACATAATAAGAAAAGGAATTGTTACAGCATAAGCCCATTAATTTTCATATTTTAAATTGTATGCATTAAACTCTGAAGGACCAAAATGCTTGTGATTAAAATATATAATTATCACAACTAAAATTAAGAGAGATACATAAAAATTAGACAAAGGCATTTGCATATATATATACATATATATATATATATATATAGAGAGAGAGAGAGAGAGAGTGTGTGTGTGTGTGTGTGTGTGTGTGTGTGTGTGTGTGTGTGTGTATTAAAAGCATTTTGCATACCAGAGATCTTGATTCAGTGTTTGGGTGATTTCCAATAGTCTATTAACAAAGAACAGCATTGAAACACCCTCTTAGCAGGGTGGTGATGAGGAGGAACTAAGACAAACTCATAAAACACGTCACACCAGGCCAGTTCAATTGTCTTTTTTTGCCACAGTTATGATAGCGTAAGCTCAGAGAAGTGCTGCATTCTGAAAGAAAATCATTTTTAGCTGGCTGTCTGACAGAGCTTCTCATGACACCCTGCTGTGGAGAATGGAGAAATGTACACAGCATGGCAAATTGGGTAAATGAACAAGACCAAAGAGCAATCAACAGGCTCAAGTTCAAGTCATTTAGACATGTTCAATGATTTTCCACTGACTCTCACCATTGTCACATTGCTATGACTTGAATGCACAAGTTGATAAGACCCTTACTACATTCATACAGACAGGAAGTTGAAAATAACAATAGACATTGTGGGTAACACATTCTGTATTCTAAAAATATGTGCAGGCTAGAAACATGATCCAAACATAAGAGTATAAAATAAAAATAATGGAGCATGGTGGGTAGACAAAGGTGCATAAAATTGAAGGAGGAAGAGGAAGATATAGTATAAATGACAGATTTATAAACCCACTGATGAGTGGAATGGAAATAATGAGAGACTGCTGTGAATGAACATTATAATTTAACTACGTTAATTTACATTAAACGTTTATTTTAAATAACTCACAATTGGAATCAAAGACAGGATTTGCACTTTATCTGTAAACCCTCAGCTTGAATTGAGGTATATTACTATTTTTTTCAAATATGAAATTTAAACACTGTGACTATGAGTCAGAGAAAGCGTTAGAGCATCTATCTACTTTACTCTTCTGAAAGTTCACTCTGGATGAACCACACACTCTTAAAAGCCAGAATATGACTGTGTAGTTAGGTATTGAGATGCACTACACTGACATGGAGTGATGCCCACCAGGCCAGGAATCAGAGATGTAAGCTGAGAAGCTTCCAATTGACACCAACCTGACATGCAATCTGAGGTGACCACATGTAAGGTTCTAAGCAATAACTGTCCAGCTGAGTCTGCATATCCCCAGAAACACAGGAAGTTATAATAAATTGTATTAGACACTCACTTTGACAGCAGTATACTACACAGTAGAGAAACTAGTGTGCAACAAATCTGAATTTAGAATTTGTATACATTGATGTGATTATGATCTATTTACATCGTAAATGACAGGGAAGGGAGCTGGCTCCAATCTCACTCTATTCAGGTGATTCTACATTTAGAATATGTTGATGTACTCAGACATTTGTTCTATGTTCAATAAATTTACTTACAAAATGTTCCCAGAAGAGAGAAAAATGATAATTACAGTAAATGTTCTGTAAAAGAAATGCCAACCAACTTAAAACAGTTTTCTAGAGATGGACAAACTATAACTCATTTATGTGTAGTGACTAAATGCCTCTCTTACTTACCACAGAACCAAATCATAATTAAGTTAAGAAAAAAATAGATTAAACTCATATTTTCCTATTTCATAATTTCACTTTCTGTTGTGGTCTCATTTGATAATGTGAAAGTTTCCTGAGACAGAATTCTTACCTGAAGAGTATTTTCATCTAAGGAAGTCAAAAATAACTTGAATCATCTTTCAATTTTTATAGAAGCTACCTCAGTAATATATCAGAGCATAGTATGTTGACTTAACTGGTAGACAAAACCCCTTCCAATACAGGAAGCTGAGGTTAGTTATATCTGTTGGTCTCACATAATTATCAGAAAATGCCCTGACTATTCATTGACAGTGTCAGCAGAGAAGGTTGGCATGGGATATACACTACATTATTAGGTTACAGCTTACAGTAGTGCTTAACATTAAAAAAACATTTCTGAGTTTCAGTTAATCGCAAGATGTATGAAAAATAGGGAAAGAGCAGAATTATAGAAAAGGGAAGGAGGAGGAGAGATAACATACTTTGAACATGTTAATTGCCAGTTTGTGCATGGTATACATAATCACTGTGTTTAATTTTGGTAACAAGTTTATATTCTGAAGGTCACATTTGTTCTTTGTTTCATACAGAACTATCTGTGTATTTAATAAACTACATAACTTAGTGTCTGTTTTCTGAAAAGTAATCTACGGTTTGAATAAATTCCCCTAAGAAATCTGGTGGATGGGGACCTCATAGCTTTAAATGATGTTTTTCCTCGTGAATAGTCTAATTTCTGTATCTCAGAATTTGATTTTACTGGTTCTAAGTCTCTCATCATCCTTCCCTTTCTGGTACTTATGGTTTTCAGTTATGTGTAGAACTCACTTTGCATTATTTTAGTACTAATTTATCTTTATATCTGAGGATTTCATATGTGTATACACCTACATATGATTATATATCCACATCTGATTTCCTGATTCTAACTGTGTTAAGTTCCTCATAAATTGGTCCTTTCCAGCCTCATTACACTCTTTTAATGTTTTCCATAGGAACCTAACTCTAATTTGAGCTCCCATATGAGTATATATTGATATGACATATCCTCTGAAGCATGGAAAATCTTGAAATCCCAGAATTTAGAGCAATGGAGCAACACATTTCTTTTTATTACAAACAATTCAGTCTGCATTATACTTTACAACATCATATAAACATTACTGCATTACACAATTTGAATGTGCCTTATATAGTGTATTAGACTATGTTACACATTATATAGGGTATTTGAGCTATTCTTCATGACATGGAAATGAAGAAGATAAACACTTCTTAGGCTCAGAGAATATTTCAGAAGAAGGAGCAGAAAGAATATAAGGGTCGATTTAAGAATAAAAGCTACTTGACACTGTTTTCTTCTTTGATATAACTTAGCCACTGTAAAAATGAATTTACAAGAGCTTTGGCTCTTTGCATTGGGCTGATACAAATAGGACCTGTCAGCAGCCAGTCCTGAATGGGGGTTCTACCATTCCACAATAAACTACTGGATTTATATATGTGTATGAGATGGTCTAAGAACCAATTAAATTAATAAAAGTTTGACACTTACTTCATAATTTAGAAGCTATAAGATGACTAAGTGTAGTGGTGTTTATGTAAGAAAGTGGCCTGATGAAATTCATTAATTTCTAAGCTAATCAAAAATTGATAAAACATTTATAAGAAAAAAATAAAACTTTTTCCTATCCTTATACTTTAGTTAATTTACATTGTAGTGAATTTTTCATTTACATATCATGATATGAAGGAGGACTGCCTTATGGCTTAGGGATTAATTTTTCTAGTTGAACGTGCTCCATTTCATTTAAAATTGCCTTGGATATATAAAAAAACAATGAACATAAGGAAAATATGTTGATTATTTTAGAAGTTCAGAAATAGTTCATTGACTTTAGTTTTAATGAATGAGAGCATATTTTAGAAAATAATTCCAGTAAGAATTTGGATAACATCATTCATTTATGAGGGAAGATGTTTAAGAAGAGAATACTTTCAATGATGTAGTGTGATAAGCTGTGAAAGCTTGATAGAACTGAAAAAGCAATGTTGAAGGCAAACGTTTTCATTGCGGTAATAAAAGTAGGAACTTGGGAGGAATTATAGTTACAGCTCTATTCTGGCAAAATAAAAACAAAGCAAAGAAAGAAACAAAACAAAACGAAACAAAGAAACAAAAATAATACTCCAAACATTTCATACAGAAATGTATTTGAAACTGGCTGAATGTTCACATATTCTATAGTCATATCTAGAAATTTTGCAACATTCTGCCAATTAAAATAAAACATCTGCCTCAGTGTGAGCATATAAAGAACTTAGCAGTTGGCACCGCCCTCCTTTCAGCAAGACAATAGCTGAACAAACTAAAAATACAGTTTCTGAAGCTCATCAGAGAATTGAGATCACAGCACAAACTCTCATTGAACTCTCGAGAAACTGGCGCCTTAGTTCTTATGCTATAAAAAAATACAATAAACTGTATCTTAAAAACAAAGTGATTAATTTGTAGCAGTGCTGGCATCTGGTAAGTTAGGGATTAAGGCACTGGAATATTTGGGGAAATATATCTATTTGCTGAGTCATAAAATACCATCTTCACATTTGTGTCCTATTGAACAAATAACATCATCCGGTGCTGAGTCTGTGTCTACTCAGCTCTCTACTTATCCCACATCTCTCTATACATGGCTACATCTTCTTTGGTAACACATTTGCAAATATCTGAGACCCTGTTTCTGGTCTAGATGTATGAACAAAAATGGTAGATATTTCAACAAACTAAACATAAGCTAAAATAACCAATTAAAATATAATTCAAGGGGAACTGTCACGTTGTTTCTCATCTAAGTACTATGCTCTCCCTAAAGAGAGGTTACAAGGTTACTCGGACCCTCATCTAAGAACCATGTTATCTTGCTCTGTGTGGTATTTTTCCTAAAATCACTATACTGTCAAGCTCCATGAACAATAACCTCTCTGAGGCATTAGATACTTTTGGTTACTGGCCAAAGATAAAGGATCCTAATTGGCTTAATATAAGGTATTCTATAACTTTCTTGTGTGGATTATTTTACTCCCATAGCAAGAAGGATAAATGTTCTATCCAGATACCCTTTTATAAGACCAAAACCCCCATTTAATATTGTCCCAGTGTTATGACTTATTCACTTTCAAATTTATCTCAACTTCTAAATATAAGGATGCTTTGTATTAGTTTTTAAGAGATGAAGTATTAGAAAGTTTTATCAGTCTATAGAAACCACAGAATAAAAGAATGGGAGTCATGATCTTCTTACCTTCAAAACACGATGCCGAGGGTAAAAGATGGGAAAAATATTTAAGTTACAAAATAGTCAATGTCTGGAGAATAACTATACATGATTATATATTTCCATGAATATGAAGATCTAGTGAGGATTGTAGTTTAACGGGCTCATTGATGTGCTTACTGAAGTTTTACCGCTAGTAATTCAACACGAGTTTCATAATGAGGAGTCAATGAAAATACATTCATGGCTTTTCTGGAAAGATCAAAGGATATCAATGTCATAATCACAAAGAATTAGCTTCTTTGAAAGGCAAAGGAATTATCACCATCTGTTCCATGTGCAGAAGAGCAAGGGCACCACAACAAACGTGAAGAGTATCTGATGGGATCCTTGTGGGTAAGAATGAGTGGAGAAAGAGTATGTCAGTTTGGATTTATGTCAGCAAAATCCCACCTATTTAGAAGAAAGATTATATAAAAATAAACAGAATATATCAAATGCTGTTTCACATTTCAATGAGATGTACCCTATTCACAATAAAACAAATGAGATTTTAGAAGTAAAAGTAAGAAAAATAGAGCCAAAGAAGTATTGGAAGTGATAAGAGAAGAAATTTTTCGAAAGTTAACAGCATATCAAAAAATAGTACAAATTGTTCAGGATAAACACACAATACCAAGTGGTAAATTTTGTAAATTTTATACCGGAGCAAGCAATATGAAAGCAAAATAAATGTAAATATAGAAAATAAAGCTAGGATCAAAGTGAGTCACTATACATACAGAGGAGGACAATAAGGACTTCTATGGGAAGTCATACAGAAAAAGAAGAAATTGGAGACAAATCTTTGAAGTGCCAAAAACATAAACTAAACCTAAATCCTTAACCTTGAACTCTAGTGAAATTAATCTATAAAGGTGAAACAAATTAGAGTTTTCCAGAAAATATAAGTCGATGAATTTATTCTCAGTACATCATATTGTAAGAATCAAAACTAGTTTTAAATCCGTGAGCAAAACAACATAGGCCAGAAAGTTATGGTTGTATAGAGAATGGAAAAGTATTAAATAGGAATGATTGGAACTGAATATTTTTCTTATTATTGTTAACTTATTTTTAAAATATCAATGCTCAATCTTGCATTTGGAATAATGAGCAAAATGACTATGTGAATGCGTTGAATTAATGAACTCATTATTTTATATACAACTGCATCTCAAGGTAATGTCTCTATCCATGAAACAGTATTGAGTATGTGTGATTATCTAGCGTCATATTAAATGAAAATACAAAATATAGAGGAACCAGAGATAAACTGAGTCACAGAATAATGACATTGACAAAAATGAACAAAAATATAAAAGTAGAGGAAGTAAAAAATGGATTTTGCTGGAGAGGATTCTAAAATAAGTCCAGTAAACAGAAGGCATTTACAAACTTAATATCATATTTTGGTGAATGTCTTGCATAAATCCTGGTAAGCTTGGGTATTTTGTACAATGTTAACTTTGGTATTTTGGTTAAATTTGGCATTTAAAGGCATTTTAGGGTGAATTATGTATCTAATTTGGCAGACTGGGCAAAGCTACTTGCCCCTTGTAGCATGATAGGCCTCAGAGAATCATCTGAGAGCATGATTGGAAGAAAAGCTCTTTTTTTTTTAAAGATATATTTATATATGTGAGTACACTGTAGCTGTCTTCAGTCACACCAGGAGAGGGCACCAGATCCTATTACAGATGGTTGTGAGCCACCATGTGGTTGCTGGGAATTGAACTCGGGACCTCTGGAAGAGCAGCCGGTGCTCTTAACCCCTGAGCTACTTCTCCAGCCCTAAGAAAAGCTCTTATAAGAGAAGTTGCGCTTTAACACCTTACTTTGAACTTAGGCATTGCATTAGCCTTTCCTCATATTCCCAGGTAACCTTAACATGCACATTTGTTTAGGGTGTTTTAAAGCCATTTAATTATACTGTCAGCTTTTCAAATTTTCTGCATTTTAGATTCAAAATGATGCTGCATCACAGCACCCATTTGTCTTCAGACTGACACTTCATTTGAAGACCCCGGGATTTAAAAGACTTCAATAATTTCACGAGCAAAATTCTAGTAATCTACCTCTACCTGAATCATATACAGTTGTGTTCTTTTTGTAGTTGAAAATTTAAACATTTCTGAGAAATTTGGCATGCGTGCAGAATTCACATAATTTCGCCTGCTTCCTCTCCTTCCTATAGCTTTCCCTGTGTCTCCCTACTCTCTCCACCTCCAAACAGTATCAACTCTTCTTAAATTATATTTACATTTAACCAGCTGAATACCCAATATTTCAGTTGAAGATATTTGTGTGGTGTTTGTGCATGGGTGTGCCCATGTGCATGCATGCTTGTGCCGGTGTGTGTGCATGTGTGTGTTTATTGTTGATCACAGGTATTGGCTAACACAGCAAGGGCCTGTATCTTGAGAAAACTGCTTCTTCTTACCTTATAAGTTATTAATTGTCAGAAGCTCTCTGTCTAGTGAGAAGACTTTTTGAGTTTTCCCACATATGTTAGAATGTCAACTTGTGGTTGCCATTGTAAGGTCTTCAATACGGTACTATACAGTTCATGATACAGTTCATGATTTATGGATCCAATTCCTCGTTACATACAGAAGAGACCCTGTTTCTCTGGCTCTTAAGATCTTTCTTTTTGCTCTTCCCTGAAGTTCCCTGAGTAGTATGTTGAAGGGTTCTGTTTTAGATGTATCATCCTGGACGGAGCACACTGTGCTCTCTTGTTCTCTGAATTTCAATCTGTTCTGAAATTGAGTTATGATTTTCTTTAAAATGTTCCCATGGTGTGAAGCTTATCAGAACATAATAGGAGCCATATTTTGAAAATTTACAATTTAGATGTTTTCTTGTAAAAAAAAATATGGAGCACACAGAATCTCAAAAATAATGAGGAGTAGCAAGAACTGCAGTTATAGTCAGAAATACGATCACAAGGCCAAACAAACAAAACACTGCATTGTAATTCACTGAAAGTGTTTCTCGCATACTGTCCTTTGTGTTTGCAAATCATTTTCTCCACAAAACACATTATTTCTTTTGTCTAGGAGGTGTCTAAAAACTGAGATCGTAAATGTGCTGCATGAAGTTCCCAACTATATAGAAATAGATATTTTTCGTCTCTTTCAGTGACATTGACATTGGCTTTGGAATAGACATAGGCTATATTAGTCCAGATAAGAAGTAGAAAAAGCAGATTTATTGGGAGACAGCTCTCAGGTGAGCTCACCGATCTCACAGGTGTAAGTCAGTGAACTCATACACATCTAGGTTAAAGCAAGGAGCTCAGAATGAACTAAAAAGGGTGAGTGTATTCAGCAGTAAGTGTCTGAGGCTGAAATCACTCTATGTCTAAATGAGATTGTGGAGGCCAGAAGTTCTAGGACTAGGTGTAGGTTAGCACAGTGAGGCAATAATCCTAGGAGATAACAATTATGTTAGTTGAATAAAATTTACATTCACAATGTTAAAGGGAAATTTAATGTTGTGATGTTGAAAAAGAAAAAAGAAACATCAATGAGTAGAAGGAGCACTGTATAATTATTGAGAGGTAAAAATTTTCAAGGAGAAATAGCATTTCGTCACATACATCTAAAAATATAATATCAACTGCGAAGTGAAATCTGACAGAACTGAAAAGAAGAGCAGACAAACTCAGCCTTAGTGCTGAAAGCTTAGGAACTTCTATTTCAGCAATAGATCAAGCCAGCAGAATAGAATTAAGGATATACTTGGCATGAAAAGATAGATCAATCAACTTAATTTAACTGACATATATATATATATATGAAATATTCCTATCAGAATATACAATGTCTTTTCAGTCTCAAATAGAAAAGTCATGAAAAAGGACCAAATTAAAGAAGGTAAAATGTAACTTAGAAAATTTAAAAGAAAAAAGGCCACATCCACAGTTGAGTTAACGGGGGAAAATGAACAACTGAAACATAGCTGAGAAGTTTCAAGTATATTCTGATTCGATAACACAAAGATACAAAGCAGAATGGTCCTGACGAACACTCAAGAAGATTTTCAATATTTTTATGCTATGCTGGGGTAACCTAGTAGGAGATTTCCTGTTGTACTATGTGTACAGTCCTAATTCAAAGCCACTGGCATAATTTAAAAACCCCTTCTGCTGAAGACCTACATAAGGACATAGGAAGAGTGGTTCTAGAGAAGCAGAAGTATAAGAATGAATCTTTTATTAATCTGGAGTTGGTTTAAACACCAGAAGAAGGGGTGTCACAGATTAAAAGTTTGTACCACCACACCTGGATCTGGGAATTGCTTTGTTCCAGCTGACCTTGAACTCAGAGATCTCCTTGTTTTAGTCTATTGGGATTAAAGGTTTATACTACCATGCCTGTACCTAAGTTTTTCATAGTCACTATGCCTTATGACTTCCATGCCAAGATCTAGGTCAGAAACTTGCATCTCCCAGCCTCAAGATCAGGATCACAGGCAAGTCTTCCAATTCAGGATTGTAGTTTATTCCAGATAGAGTCAAGTTGACAACCAGGATTCACCACTATAGCCAGGATCCATGGGTCCAGGAATCAAGGGGTGGTAAAGACAATAAATGGTTCCACTCACTATCATTCTTTTTGACCCTATAGGAAAATGTTTGTTTCCTATCCCCTCAACTTTAGGCTCTGCTGGCCTAGAAGTATTGGTTCCAGTGGGGCAAGTGTTCCTAGCAAGAGCCACAACAAAACATTACATTCTGGAAGTTCAGACTTTCCCCTGGTCATTTTGGGCTTCTAATGCTCTTAAACCAACAGGCTAAGAAAGGAACAACAGTGTTAGGAGGGGTGATAGATCCAAATTACAATGGGAAAATTGGATTGCCTCTCCACAATGGAGGTAAGAAGGATTATGTCTGGAGTATAGGAGATACATTTGGGTCTCTTAGTACTACCATGTCCTGTGATTAAAGCCAGTGGGAAACTACAACAGCCTAATCCAAGGAGGACAGGATGCAGACCAACCAGAAATGAAGATATCACTCCTCCAGGGTTACTCCTTTAGGAACAGAGCCAATAACTGCTGAAATGCTTGCACGTGATAGAGGAAATACAAAATGGTTAGTATAGGAAGATAATTAAAATACCAGCTAAAATACCACGTAACCAGTTGCAGAAATGAGAATTATAAAGTAATATGAATGCTTCTGTTTTATTTTGTTAAGAACACATTTGTCTTCCATTGAATTTCTTTAAGATCAATTGATATTTTAACTGAGATACTAAAAGAATGTTCCCAAGGGACATTGCCCCATTGTAAATTTACAAAAATGTTTGCAATTGTAGGAGGAATAGTTATATCATGTTAGGTATATTCATGACCTTGTTATTTTGTCATGTGGACATGAGATTTCATTTGTGTCAAGTTGACAAGGGGTAGATTGAAGTGGCTATTCCTGGTTGTCAGCTTGAATATATCTGGAATATAACTACAATTCAGAATTGGAAGGCTCACCTGTGATCCTGATCTTTAGGCTGGGAGAGACAAGTTTCTGACCTGGACCTTGGCATGGAGATCTTGAAGCATAGTGGCTATGAATCCCAGGAGACTAAGGCAAGGAGATCTCTGAGTTCAAGGTGATCTGGAACAAAGCAACTCCCAGATCCAGGCATGCTGGTACATGCCTTTAATCTGGGCCACACCTTCTGCTGGAGACCTACATAAGGACATTGAAAGAAAGAAGAGTCTCTCTTCTTGCCTGCTTGCCTTGTAGGACTGAGTAATTGCTAGATCCTTGAACTTCCATTCACAGCTGCTGCTCAACATAGTTGGGGCGTTGGAATAAATAATTTAAGTCATCAACAAATTTCCTTCTATATAGAGCCTACCCATATGTTCTGTGACTCTAAAGAACCCTGAGAAATACAAGCATGTAGCTGGGAAAATGATATAGAATTCTATTCAAGGAAGATAATGAGAAAATTCCAAGATGTGCATGAGGAAATCTCCTGCAATTTATAATCAAGTAAAGGAGTTTACAGAATATATGAGGATATGCAAAAGCATTTTGTTTCATAAAGATTATCAATGTGCATACGCTTCCAATATAAGATATAAAATATGCTAATTTTGATAAGCATTAAAAATGCCCTGAAACTTTTGACAAATACAAATGTGTATAAATTCCATTTTTGGAAAGTTAAAATATTTGCTCTAGGACTTCAAAGATGATTCAATTTTGTGGATACTTTAACTTAGAAAAGCTGACCAAACACAAATGCCAGTATTTCTATCTCATGCAACCCTAGCCACTATATCAAGATTTTGTGGTATAAAATGCCAAAGGTACTTTTAGATTAATATGAGGAAACATCTGGGAAATCCTACATAAGACAGAATAAAGAGTGACACAAGACCTATTTTAAGACTAACTAAACAAGTATGTTAATCAAGATAGTGAAGTACAAGAGAATAACAGAGATATAGTTCATAGTAACATAATGTGTAACCATCAAGAAGCACTACATTTAATATTAAATGCCAGTTATAGAACTAGTCTTTTCATTATATAGTGTTGGAACAATTACATGTACATATCTGGATAAAATAAGTGTCATCTATTATCCTTTCTTCTATCTACCAATCCATCCATTCATCCACCATCTATCTGTCTTTCTATCTATCTATCTATCTATCTATCTATCTATCTATCTATCTATCTATAATCTATTTATCATCTCTTTATTTTCTATGTACCTGTCTATCTTTAGTCTATATCTATTTATGCTCTATATTTATGTATGAATATACATACATATATATACATATATTTACCAACATAACTTTATTATTTTCATAAATAAGCATTATTTCCAAATAGACCATAGACCTCCATGTAACACCTAGAAAATGCCTTTTGGAAGAGTTATAAAACAACTAACTGACCTTGGAATTCACAGTAGATTTCCTCCAAGAAGCACACAAGTCCATACTAATAAGAAGGAAACCACTAGACAAATCCCAATGTGAAACATTCTACAGCACACCTGACCAGTATTCTTCAAGGTTATCAAAAAAACAAAGAAAGTCCAAGAAAATGTTGCAGATAAGAGGTGTTTAAGAAGATATGCAAAATAAATATAATGTGGCATTCTGGACCAGAATAAAGTATTAGAGAGGTAGAGAAGAAAGAAAGAAAATTGTGGACAGTGTTCAAAGATAATGCTTCAAAACTGCTCATTATTTGGAATGCACAATACATATTCCTCGATGATGTCATTATAGGACAGATGGAGAGACCAACAGGAACCCTCTCTAGTCCCTCTTTTATGTGTCTTTAAATCTAAATAGTCTACAGCTGTCTTAAAGACAGATCAAGTATTTCAGCTATCAAAATGTGTAGGCTGTACTTATGACATTGAATACATATAATGAACCTCTATATTTGCTGCACTATGGGCTGAAGCAAAAAAAAAGCATCAGAGGACACTGCATAAAATACCTTATTACTAACATCACTAACAAAAATTAGAACAAGTACTTCCCTGAGTTGTTTATGGCCTAGAAAATTAAAGACTATAATTTTAACAGTTTGGCTAATAAACAATTTTGAGGAATAAATTGCCTTGAAATAAATCTTGGAAATAATGTTTACACCTATTTCTACAATGTCTATGGAAAAGTGAAAGTAGTGAATAGAAACGTTAAATCTCAATTTGGGTGATGATGTTAGAAAACTTTTGCTTAGTTAAATTTATACTTTGTAGCAGACTGTTATAACTAGAATATATTCTAGATGTACATTTTTCTTATGACAATTATCATTAAATAGACAATTTATTAATTAGTGTTTATGGAAGAATTTATTTAAAAATATTATCTTAAATGATGACAGGAGACATTGTAACAATATATAAATAATTGCTTGTCTTCAATTCCTTTTAGATCTTGAAATGAATGGTCATTGAATGATTACCTTCTTCTATAAAGCCCGTAAAAACCTGAAAGAAGTGAAGAAAGTTGAACTTCTTAGACTTAGCAATACAGTTCCAAAAGGTGAAGAAAATGATGCCTGATATTCTATTTAAATAGTAAAATATATGACTGCTGTGTACAAATTTCGTGTATTTTTTATAAAATATTACAGTGGGTATAAAAGGTAAATATATGTGTAAGATCTTCTGACTCTAGATCATTGTACAAAACAATATTTATGAGTAGATGGACACATGATTCTAAATGGATACACTTATTAAATGTGAGGCAGAAAAGCTCGTTATACTTTCTTTATGAATAAGTTTCATTTTTATTACAGCCACTAAATGTTTGAACAGTTGGGAGGATTTATGATGAGATAACTAAATTTCTCAATTCTAGTGGTGTGCACAGCAAGAGATCTGGCCAGCATTATTGCTACATATGGTTACAGACTGTACAGGCCACATAAATCTGTATAAGCAAGACTCTGATCTAACAGTGAGACTAAGAATCCTTTTCCCCAGTAGTAGCAGCATTTTCTCTGGTCTGTTGATATAAACCTTTCAACTTTGCTGTTGGAGAAACAACTGATGTGTTTTGGGGAATCTGTTTTGCTTTAGAATTTTCTCGACTTCTGTGGTAATTGTCTAAATGAAAAAAAAATCATCGAAAACTACTCTAACTTTGAGCAAATACATCCTTAAGTTCTGAATATTTTAGTAGCCTTGTAAAAACATGTTCCTCTTTCACAAGTTTCTTGGTCAGTACTTGGGAAGTATCCAGTGACGAGAAGTGAACCTCCCTGGAACAACAAGAGAAGAACTTGACAGAAAAGTTCTCTTACTCTTCACTGATGGCAATAGGGGATATAACATGTACTGAAAGCCATCAATCTAACAGAAAGCAAATAGTATAAAAGACCAATGGGATTCCAGAATAAAGATGATGGGTTAATGGAGAATGTAGTGTAATAGTGTAAGCTAAAGTATTATTGAAAATATAAGCAATTTTAGAATCTGAATGAAGTAATAGTACAATACCTATTTTCACACTGCAGGAAATATTATAAGCAGGAAATGGAGTGAGCAAACACTAAATGGCACAGTTCTGCCAGGTCTCACCCACCTCTCTCAGGTGGCATACGTCCTACAGGGAGGACAAGCCTCCTATGATTTTGCAAAGAGGGTCAGCAACTGGTACCCAAGCATTCAAATACCAAGATAATATGGCGGAGATTTAACAACTGTAACCACCACATTAATTTTTGCAAACTTATTAATTATTGCTCATTTCCGTGTCTGAGATTGTATGTGTGCATGTATGTGTGCGTGCGTGTGTGTGCGTGCGTGCGTGTGTGTGTGTGTGTGTGTGTGTGTGTGTGTGTGTGTTTATTTGTATTCTCAGGAAACATAAGCCAAAATAAACTTCTCAGTGACTTTGCTTTGGTTTTGTTTTACTACTTCAACAGACGAGTACCTCATGCAAGAGCCTTTAAAAATTTTGTAAATATTTTAAAATATATAACTAGCTGTTGAATGGTGCATTAACCGTTTTTGGTTTCTATGTACCAATAGCACTAGGAATGACCTCAAACAATTTCTGGGTACATACATAATATACCATCACACTAACACACATGCCTTCCTTGTTTGCTGTACTCTATGAGTGAGAATTATGGCATCTACCTTTCTTTTAATATAATGACACCTGCTTTTATACACATTACTTCATATAACCATTTTTCTTCTTTTTATGGTTGAAAAATATTCTATTTATTTTATGATGGACATCTTGGCGGACTCAGTGTCTTGCCTTTTATACACACTGCTACATAATAACAAATTTGAATGTGGAGTTATTCATTTGATATAATTATTTTATTTATCATTCTCATTTTAGAGTTTAAGGTAACCTTGACAGTTGTTTTTGTCTTGTCAGGAATTCATAAGATCCCCATGTTCATAATTTTCTTCATCACTTACAACTATGTAACTTTTTCTAAGCCATCCATCTGGGGTAAGGTATTATGTACTTGTGATTTTGATTTATATTTCTGTCTATTATTATTATTATTATTATTATTATTATTATTATTATTATTATTATTATTGCTGTTGTTGTTACTATTATTGTTGTTCCTTATTTTTAGTATTCAATTGTTGCTCCCCTTCCAGTCTGCCCTCCCACAGTTCCTTATCCCATTGCTCCTCTCCCCATCTCCCCTGTCGCTAAGAGGATGTTCCCCCTGCCCTATATTTCTGTCTCAACTAGTCATGCTTAGGATTTTTATGTAATTTTATCTACATGTATTCATTTTTCTTTGCCTAATATTAATTGATCTATTTGCTCCTTTCGTCTTTGAGCTAGTACAATTTTCAAAATATTAGCTCTTTTTTGTTGATTATTTGTAAGTATTTTCTTCTGTAAATTGTCTCTTAACTTTTGATTATTTCCTTTGTTATGCAGAAGATTCTTAATTTTACATAATCCATTGTCTATATTTTGCTATGTTGATAGTACTTTGGGAATCATGTCTAAACCATTTTTGCTTATCTTTTTATTCCTAGTACAGTTGTAGCTTTGAGCATCATATTTATACCTTTGACCTATTTTCAGTTGACAGTTACATGATTAGAAGTAGAAATGTAGTTCTAGTTTTTGGTTTATGACACCATGGTGAAGGCATTTCTATAATGTTGGTTCTTGACACCTGATGTGTTTATAAAAAGATAAAGGGAGGGGGCTATGTTTTGGTGAATGTGTGGTGAGGCGTGGGGAATGGGATACCTCCGTGGGGCATCCATCCCTTCTTGTTGAGGACCAGCCACATGATGGTATAGTATAGAATAGAGTTTATTCCCGGCATGAGGAAGTGAGTTGAGAGAGTAGTATAGTAGAGACAGATAAAGGGAGTGGGAGAGGGAGGAGAAAGGGGGGGAGGAGAGGGAGAGAGAGAAACTGTGAACATTTGAAGAGAGTGAGGGGAAGAGAATGTGGAGAGAGCTGGGGAGCAGGAAGGCAAGAGAAAGAGCAACAGAGAGAGGAGTGGGCAAGCAGCCCCTTTTATATTGAGTCAGGCACACCTGGCTGTTGCCAAGTAACTGTGGGGCAGAGCTTAGACACAATGCTAACAACACCTTTGGCAAAATCTAACCATATATAAGTTCACATACTAGCATTCACGTTTTTTCTTTTTACAATTGTATTTTTTTTCATTTATTCCTTCTGTCATACAATAATACATCCTGACCTCGGATTCATTTCCCTAGATTCCTCCTAATCAGCTACACCTGTCTGGCACCTCTTACCTCCTCAAGATTCACTTCCCCAGGTCCTCATCTTGCCCCAAAAAAGAGAAGGTCTCCCAAAGGCATTAACATAAACCAGAACAGCAAGATACACAAAAAGTGTCCCCAACACAGGTTAATATCCAAGACAACCTCAATTCCACTGTCAGGAGTCCCCCCAAAACAGCAAGCCAACAACCTTAACATATATGCACAGGACCTAGTGCAGTGCAGCTCTACTATTGCCAGTACAATCTCTGTGAGCTCCCAGGATCCCTGCTTAGTTGATTCCACAGGTCTTGTCGTCCCTTTTTTGATTCTTCTGTCTTCAACAATTGTTCCTGACCCTTTTCCATGGAGTTACCTGAGCTCTGAGTGGAGGGACCTGATAGAGACCTCCAATCCGACCTCTCTCCCTACCTAATATTTGGCTGTGGGTCTCTGCATCTGCTCCATCTGGTGAAAGCTGATGAAAGCACCCCCTTTGATGATGACTGCAGTAGGCACAGATCTATGAATATCATACAACATCATTAAGAATAATTTCATTTATTTTTGTCTATTATGTTAGCAGTCGTGTTTACTTCTACCCTAGGTCTCTGACCCGTTCTGTGGTATGCTATAGCTGTATGAATCATTAATCTATTAATGTGTTAATTTAGCATCACTTTTTGTTATTTCAAAAATATAATGCTCCTATGTAATTTTCTCTTCAATATTAGTAAAAAACAAACAAACAAATAAACAAAACTAAAGAACTCACAAAACTCATATGGGATTAAAAAAATTTAGAACTACTTTTTTTTTAGAATTTCCAGGCCAGTGATTTTAATTTTGATCAACTAACAAACTTTGTGGTTGTTACCTTTTATTCTCTATCTGAATCTTAAGCCTGTCTTACTTGCTTCCTCAGAAATTCACAAATTTTCCCTTTCTTTCTTTCTTTCTTTCTTTCTTTCTTTCTTTCTTTCTTTCTTTCTTTCTTTCTTACCTTCCTCCCTCCCTCCCTCCCTCTCTCCCTTCCTTCCTTCTTTCCTTCCTTCTTTCCTTCCTTCCTCCCTTCCTTTCTTCTTTCTTGTTCACTCAGAAGCTACAGCGATTGCTTCCAATTCAATTCCAGGACACCAGACAGCAGCTGTTTCAGAATGAGAATCAAATACTAATCTGTCTACAATGGATGTTTGAAAGCTCATTGGAAACCAGGTCACCTGTCAGAGAAATGATAGAACTGAAAAGCAGATCTGTAGAAAAGAGTTTTATATACAAGGGAAGAAGAACCACATGAACGAAATACTGGATGCAGGAAGGGATTTTAGGAGTACAGCAACATCGATGCTATTTTTTTCCATTTCAATTCCAGAGCTTAATCATAGGAGTGGTAATGCAGACACACATCAATTGCATTTTATTTTGTTCCTAATCATTTTAAATTATAGCCCACAAAAATATATTAGAATGGAGAATTACTGGAAATGTAAACCTTATAGGCATATTTTACACATCTTAGTTAACTTCGGTCAAAGTTTATTCAGACATTTTAATTTTGCACTCATGTACCCTCTCCATTTTCATGATTATCCCTGGATGCCATGAAACATTTATTTATCCCCTGTTCTAAACTTCATTGTCATTGATCAGTTTTCAGCATTGCCTTGATTTGATGACTTTTACAATTTTCAGCAGTTTTCATCACATATGTAGTAGAATGAATGCCACTTGCCAGTTGAGGTTAACTGATTTCTTTTTCTATTAATCCCAAGAGAAGGAAGAACATAGGAATAAAATGATATTTCTATCTTCTCATGCTCATGGTTTGATATGTAATTAAGACTTATGAGTGAAGATTCTATTCTCCTTCATGTAGTTTGTAAAGTGCTCACCAAAATTCTTTTTTGTAAGGCCACTGTTTTTATTACCCATTTCCATAGTGTAAAAAAAAAAAGCCAGTGTTTGCAACTTGTTCCCAAGTGTCACTTATATCCATTCCAATACTATGAGAGCAATGCCTAAATTTGGGAAGGATATAAACTTTTCCTATTCTTTTCATTAATTTTTGGAGCTGTAGTTTATTTGCATGTATGTGTGCATGTATGTGAGGCGTGTGTGTGGTGTGCATCTTTTTGAGTTTTAGAGCATGTGAACTTTCAGATATTAGAGGATGAAGTCAATGTCCTTTTCCTTTTTTCTTTGGTTCCTTGAGAGAGGTTGTCTCACTGAACTGAAAGCTCTAGACATTTTGGCTGAGTTGGATGGCCAGGGTTTTGTGAGAATTATCTCTTTCAAACTCCCTATGGTGCTACAGGTGTGTTCGACCAAGCTGAGTTTTTACACAAATTCTGGGAATTCAAATGTAGCGCCTTCTTGTTCTGCAAACTGTGTTTCTGAGTTATCTTATCCCTTCTACTGATTTCCTTATTCAACAATTTGCTCATTTAGCATATATCTAGTATGTTAATTAATTATTATTGATAGTATCCATCACTACTAGACTTATTCAGTTAGTTCATTACAAGGGTGGCCATTGAGAAATCTTTCAGTTGTCTCCTTTATGTCTTTGAAATACACTTACTGCTATGATTTGTTCCTCTGGGTGGAGCAGAACAATTTTTGTTGATGTTGTTTACCAAATTAACTGTTGTTCCTGAATTCTCATGTTTACTTACTATAGCAGTCATAGGGTTAACTACTCTTATCATAGTTGTGTATTAGAAACCATTTCCTGGGGTATGGGCCATACTTGTTACTAGCCTCTCTCAGATATGTACAAATGCTGATGCTTGTGAATGGACATGTAAATATTTCATGTGACCATAATTTATGCTATTGGTCTCTCTTAGGAGCTGCCAACATTCTTGAGTCTGGTGTTAGTAAACTTCTGAAAATATTCTATTATTATTACCTTAAATATTTCTTTGGCTATCTTCTGTTACTTTTCCTCTTGGACCCATGCTCATGAATAACTTTTGAAACCTTCTGACAGTTTGTAGATGCTCCCTCCTTTTCATTTTCTCTTTGGTCTTCATATGCCAACTTGTCAGATTTTTTCTGGCACATCTTCCAACTCAATGTTGGAAGTTAGTGCTGGGAGAGTTTCTTCTTCACTGTGGTGGTTTTAACTCCAAACATTTCTTAGCATTTACTTCTCTTTGTTTTTTCTCTTTGATTGTCTTCTTTTTCTAGTACTCATGATTATAATAAATTAAAAGAATGTTCTTTAAATTCACACTGAATTTTTATTTGTTAATCCCTAAATGTGTGCTATACCTGAGTCTGCATCTGGTTACTTAAAGCTTTTAAAAATCTGTTTTGCCTTTTTACCTGCCTTAGAATAAGTATGGTAATGTTGGACAATGAATGAAAAATTGTATTAAAATTTCCTTTGGTTAGGAAGATTCAAATTGGTTTGTTTAGGAGATAGACCTTGTTCAATATTTTCAGCAGACCTAGATATCAGAGGCTTAAACTATCTCTTGTTTCTTATTTCTATGATCTTTCTAAATTTCTCTAAGTCTCTCTCCTGAAAGATTATGTACCTTGTTTAATTTTTTACAGTATAATGAACTTTTTTTGTACATTGTCCATTTGATTTATATTGAGGAATGGGAGAATGAGAATTGTACAATTTGTCACTAAACTTAGTCTTTTAGTAGTATATTGCTACTTTATGAGTATTTCTTTCTTCATGAAAGAGGGAGGGTAGTGGAGAGAAAATCACCATCAATCATGTGACAGGAACAGATATGTGATAAAGCCTTTCTCCTGGATTGAATGCCTCTTTACAATGTTCAGTAGTGTTCTCTTCCTTTATGTGTTCCTATCAGTGTCTTGTGTATTTCCTGGATGTAAAACCCATTAATATATGTCTTTGTGCAGGTAGCTGGGGTTTTCCTTAATATTTTTTTCCATTTGGTCATTATAACATTGGAGAAAAAAATATTATTCTTTAAATGTTCATTTCAGTCCCTGTCTCCAGCTTCCATTCTGGACAAATAGATTTCAGTGGTGATTATTTTCTGGAATCATTTCGTTTCTCTCATTTTGGAATGACAGTTGTTTCTAAAAATTCAGGTATCTGATTAATACAACCAAAGTAGTTATGGGTGTACAGGATGGGTGGGTCTAGCATAAGCGATTATGTAAGGAAAGGGAAGGTCAAGGTGGTTAAGGGAAGGAATTCAGGGAGGAATGGCTAAAACAAAGGGACATTTGATGAGACATATGCAATCCTAATACTGTAGAAGCACCTTAGAATATAAACATATATGAAGAAATCTTAATTTAAATCACCAAGCAATGGGAAAGGCAAATTTCCCATCTAGACAAGTCTTGCTACCAAATGAAGCCTCGGCTATAGGCAATGGGTTAAATCTTATGCAACTGTTGGCCAAAGGTGCTCCATGGAATTCTCTAAACACTTCAAGGTAATCATTTACTATCCACAAACTAAGAAAGGCCTTCTTTCCGAAGACACCTACATAACTCACTGGACACAGAGAGGTTGAGCTGGTACCTAACTAAGGACATCATACCTTCTGACTACAGATCGGAAGGTACTATGCATTCTACTGAAATAAACACCAACTCAGCTATAAACCCTTCAATTATTAATGGCGACTTGCCTACAAAATACATTATTGCCATGGAGACACAAAAGTTATGGGAGAAACCAACGATTATCAAATTGAAATTAAGGGCCACTCCTCGTAATGAGTTTCATGCCTTACAGTGCCTGAAACTAGAAACTGGAAAGTCTCCTTAAATATAGGGGAAAAGAAAATTAATATTGCTATAGAAGAGGAGTATACCAATAAGATGGCTTCTAATGACACTCTAACACTCTACAAACAATGTCTTGCTTAGGCATCAGAGAAACTTACTCCTGGAAACAAAGAAACCTATAACCAGCCAATGTGCATAGAGGAAGATACCTTTGAATACTCAGTCCTAAATTGGATTCCCTTATCAAATCTCTCTCCTCACACCTCAGGAAAGTCTGCTTAAGAGGAGACAGAAAGATTATAAGAGCCACCAGGAATACAAGACACCAAGAAGCAAGGCCTTCTATCCACAGGACTGACAAAGAGATGAACTCACAGAGACTAGAGCAGGGTCCACAGGTCCTGGAATTGTCTAAGCTAGATAGGTTCCTAGAACTGAAAGGGAACATGCACACAAGCATCCAACCCTATGTCAGAATTTATCTGCAAGTGATAGAGTTCCAAAAGAAAAATTCATTTACATAAATGGAGTCTCACTGATTGTACAGCTCACACTCAAGGGCAGGCTTTATAACCAGCATAGATTACCAAGGAAAAGCAAACTCAATGTTATTTTTCAGGTTTGTTGTCGTGCAGTGTTTTGTCTGGCTTATTGTTGTTGTTGTTGTTGTTGTTATTATTATTATTATTGTTGTTGTTGTTGTTGTTACTGGTTTTTGTTTTTTAACTTACAGATCTTTTACTTATATATTGTTTATATAATTATGTATTTATGGATTTTTGAGTGTGCAAATATGGGTGGCTCAGTCTCAGTTGTGTGTATGTGTGTGTGTGTGTGTGTGTGTGTGTGTGCGTTTGGTTTGGATTTTTCCTGCTTGTTTGTTTGTTTTGTTCTCTACTGGTATGACCTCCTTTATATTATATATTAAGAGTAGTAAGTACTTTTGAGTGCCTCTTTGTATTATAATGAGAGTCAGAATGAAAGTGTATGGATTTGGGATGGGGAGGACATGGGGAAAATCTGGGAGGAATTGGAGAAAAGGAACCCATGATTAAAATATGTTGTAAGAAAATAATCTATTTTAAATTTAAAAATCATAGCTTTGTGATTTTTTTTTCTTGTCATGCAGTAACAAGAGAGAAAAGACTTCTAGCCCCTTGGTAAGCTATAGTTAAAACTTGAAATTCAAACCAGTTTTCAAATCCCTTCCTTCTGTCTTCCCCTTCCCCTGAGGGTTAAAGGGGTATTGGCCTCTGATGGGAATTACTATTTCTTAGACTCACTTCTCTGTTTTTCCTTACTCTTCCTCTTGAAGTTCGTCCATTATTTTTCTGTGAGAATTCTTTCATATGAATTTATGTTGGTCAACTGTTCCATTCATGCTCTGTCTCAAGCAGGGCAGTCCACAGAAGAAACCCCACAGCTACACAACTACTCATCATTTGTCCTTCTTGCTACTCTGCAGTGTCAGTAAGGAACTGATTTAGAAGAAATACTACTCAGCTATCAAAAACAATGACTTTATGAAATTCATAGGCAAATGGATGGAACTGGAAAATATCATCCTGAGTGAGGTAACCCAATCACAGAAAAACACACATGGTATGCACTCACTGATAAGTGTATATTAGCCCAAATGCTTGAATTACCCTAGATGCACAGTACACATGAAACTCAAGACGGATGATCAAAATGTGAATGCTTCACTCCTTCTTTAAAAGGGGAACAAGAATACCCTTGGCAGGGAATAGGGAGGCAAAGATTAAAACAGAGACAGAAGGATCACCCATTCAGAGCCTGCCCCACAAGTGACCCATACATACACAGCGACCAAACTAGATAAGATGGATGAATCAAAGAAGTGCAGGTCGACAGGAACCGGATGTAGATCTCTCCTGAAAGACACAGCCAGAATACAGCAAATACATAGGCGAATGCCAGCAGCAAACCACAGAACTGAGAACGGGACCCCCGTTGAAGGAATCTTAGAAAGGACTGAAAGAGCTTGAAGGGGCTCGAGACCCCATATGAATAACAATGCCAAGCAACCAGAGCTTCCAGGGACTAAGACACTACCCAAAGACTATACATGGACTGACCCTGGGCTCCAACCTCATAGGTAGCAATGAATATCCTAGTAAGAGCACCAGTGGAAGGGGAAGCCCTTGTTCCTGCCAAGACTGAACCCCGAGTGAATGTGATTTTTCGGGGATGGCGGTAATGGGCAGAGGATGGGGAGGAGAACACCCATAGAGAAAGGGAGGGAGAGGGGTCAGGGTGATGTTGGCCTGGAAACAGGGAAGGGGAATAATAATCGAAATGTAAATAAGAAATACTCAAGTTAATAAAGATGAAAAAAAAGAATAGGTAAGATTCATTATATATTTGAGCAAAATTATTTCTGTTGATTTCTTCTAATTGTTTGGCTGAGCTTCTTGAATTGGTAATTACGGGTTTATGTATATTTAGTTATTTCATGTTCTTTTTTTTGTTGTTGTTTTCCTTATTACCATGTTTCCATGGATATAACTCATATAAGCAGAAAATTAGTAATGCAAATCCTTTCTTGAAGCTCTCTTTGATATTTTTGCTTAATATTTTTATGACTATGTGTATGAACTACCCAATAACTTTTAAAGTCTTGGCCAAGTTTCTTGTTTGAGTCATACCCGCATTCATGTGAGAAGTTGTTTCACTTTGTCAATGAAAAAGGAGACAGAGATTAATTGAAAAATCCACGAGCTCTCTTAAATTTTATGCACCTGAGATGAAGACTTTATTATGAATAATTAGTAAGCTTGACTGAGGACTACAGTGGATCTTGTTGACATCTTCAGTTACTAAAATATAAGGAGGTTGCTCTTTGCGAAGTCCTATTTTTGTGTCCTAAAGTATACTTTTTATACTTTACTTAGCAAGTTTAAGCCATTAACATGCATTTTTTTCATCCTCTCTGTAACAGTCATACAAAACTGTAACAATTTTTATAATTATCTGCTATGATTTAAAGGGATAAAACATTGACTATTCTGTCTATGACCAGAAATGAAAGAATTAGTCTTTATTAGACTAGGACTCTGGGTAGATGTTGACTCAGATCTGAATATGAGATGTTCTCATATAGGTTCTTGTTTCAAATCTCATTTCCTAGCTTTTATCACTACTTTGAAAATGGTTGCCATGTAGATATTGACTCTTGACTGACAGAAGTGGGTTTCTAGCAGAGTTTATACTGTTTGTCTCTCGTTCTGGTTCATAGTCAGCCTGTGTGGGAAGACCTGCTATGGTGGGGCAACTGCTTGTATGACTTTTTTTGAATTGCTGAAGTGCTAGAGAAGCTGGGACTGTACAAATTCTCATTCCTTTGCTGTCCTGCCACGTATATTTTTACTGCAACAATAAAAGCAACCAATACGATGTGAAATACAGATAAATATAATGTTCAATGAGCTCTTTCGTTTATCTCCCTTTGATATAGTTAATATTGGCTGTTATTAGAATTTTAAAGTGATTTGAAAGGTTTAGTATGCCATGGGTTAACATATACAATAAAGAAAATGTCATGTACAAACTAGAAGCTGAGTTGCACTATGACTACCCTTATTTTAATGTGTGTGTTATCTCAAAGTATGTATCATACTTCCCACACATGTTCTTTTTACATGATGTGTAATTATCTCAGCTGTTAGTACACATGATTAAATTGGGTATCTATGTATTATCTAAATATATATGCAGTGTGTATATATATGTGTGTAAAAATGATATGAACAGAAACTACACACAAAAGACTAAACTAAATAAGCAAAGTCACATCTTTTAATAAATGATATCAATTTTTAAAATTTCAAACAATTTTCTTAAGAATCTAATATTATTCTAATATTTTCATAATATCAGATATGAATCTTTGAAAGAACATACTTAGTTTACAAATTAAAATATTAACAGTTATGAAGAATTCCAGATAAAATTAATATAAATTTTAATGAGCCATACCAACTTTAAGGTACAAAAATACTTTTCAAGTTACATCAAAAATTAATAACTCACTTATGAAGTGAATAAAAGTCTAATTTTTTGAAAACTCAGATGACTATTAACCAGGTTAGATGCAAAACCTTGGTGCCAGGATTAGTATATCAAACCCTATGGTAAATATAATTTCAATGAAGACCTTTAATTTAATTATTTTGTGTTTTTATTAAATTAGAAACATAATCAAATTACCTATTCAAAATACGAGTGAGCTAAAATCAATCATAGCAGTAGGGTAGAAATGACAATAAATAGAAATTAACTCCCACCAAGAGTTGATTGAGCTGACTCCAGGGGTTAGATATACATCTCTTCAGGAAATAGATTAATATTAGATTACAATAGCTTTGCCAGGGTTAAAAGTTTTGACTTTTAAAAGAAAAAAGGAAAAGGCTATGTTATTACAATTTATGGAAATAATTAATTATAACATATTTTGATCTAAGTGGGGAAAATATTTAATAAAATAATTTTTCTAATGTTTAAAATCTCCTTTAGGGATTCTAAATTAAACTTAACCATTGTTTTGTAAGACTTTTTAAAAGATAAAATATAAAGATTTTTTTGCATATAGAGTACAATGTCTTGTAAATATTTTTTGGAGTTTCTTGTACTCATACCAATAGCATGAGGTATAGTTGTAGTATGTGCCTGAATTGTGTGTGTGTGTGTGTGTGTGTGTGTGTGTGTGATACAAAAGAGTGATCCTAGCCTGAAATTCTAAATATCACTCACTTGTATATATTTTACTTATTTATATTGTATATTCAATGTACATAGCATAATACTTCAACTATTTTTTCTTGTTAAAATCTAAATATTTACTTAAACATACCATGTCAATCATTGGCCTGCTGGGACCCAACTTTTGATTCATCTTCTTGAATTTTCCAAGGCAAAATCAGGATGAAATTATATATAATGTTATTAGAGTTTTTTGTTGCCAAGTTGAATATACTTGCATGTTACTTAGCTATGAATCTCCCATCTACAGCCTTCAAGGAGACAAGACATAGATTGTAAACTAACAATATATCATATCTTTGTTTTTATACAGTTATTTCACTCAGGTCTAAATATGAGAGACTATGGTTGAGTTGCGTCCTATTTTACTAGTGAGCAAAGAAACTCAGGGCCTTATTAGCTGTAGAGTTAAATAATTAAATACGAACACCTTCCAACTCAGTGTTATGTTTTCTCTTTAGAAAATATTTGAGGAAGTTCAAGAAATCTTAATACTGAGTTCAATTCCATAACTGACAAAACATGACGTTTGATCAAAGAGTTGTTATTCTTGAACAGTGACAGCAACAAGAACAACAATAACAACAACAACAGCATCTTTCTGGTTTTATTTCTGAAATAACTCAAGTACAATGAGTATTGAAGTTGTGACGATATTTTGGCACACTACTTTGCTTGAGGACCATATTTCCAAATGATGTAAATATCTAAAACCTATCACAACACTTTATCTTGTTTTAGCCAACTGTGCCTATCATAGTGATATTTCAAGTAGACAGTTTAAAACAGATGTAGGATCAAGAAAAAGCAAATAAATATCTTTTACTAAACAATACATTAATGAAACCGGTTTCAGTTTTTTTGAAAGATACTAATATTGTAGTTATGGTTTGAAATTGAGCTTCTAGTCAGAATGGAATACCCACACTAAGGTGATATACTGTAATGTCTATTATTTATATGTTAACCTTGATAAATAATTATAAGTGAGATGTCCAAGCATCTGAATAAAAATAAAATTCAACAACTAATAGACAGTGTACATTTCTGAAATGTTGGCATATTTTATTTAGCATATATATGACTTTCCTCTTTAACTGTATGAACTCGTCTGGGTTTACAAATGTTATTCATGCCCCACTTTCTCTAGCACTCTGTTCTAAGCATGATTCATACTGCCGTTTGAATCTCTATCTGATTTCATACTTCTTTTTTTTTTTATTAACTTGAGTATTTCTTATATACATTTCGAGTGTTATTCCCTTTCCCGGTTTCCGGGCAAACATCCCCCTCCCCCCTCCCCTTCCTTATGGGTGTTCCCCTCCCAACCCTCCCCCCATTACCGCCCTCCCCCCATAGACTAGTTCACTGGGGGTTCAGTCTTAGCAGGACCCAGTGCTTCCCCTTCCACTGGCGCTCTTACTAGGATATTCATTGCTACCTATGGGGTCAGAGTCCAGGGTCAGTCCATGTATAGTCTTTAGGTAGTGGCTTAGTCTCTGGAAGCTCTGGTTGCTTGGCATTGTTGTACTTTTGGGGTCTCGAGCCCCTTCAAGCTCTTCCAGTTCTTTCTCTGATTCCTTCAATAGGGGACCTATTCTCAGTTCAGTGGTTTGCTGCTGGCATTCGCCTCTGTATTTGCTGTATTCTGGCTGTGTCTCTCAGGAGCGATCTACATCCGGCTCCTGTCGGTCTGCACTTCTTTGCTTCATCCATCTTGTCTAATTGGGTGGCTGTATATGTATGGGCCACATGTGGGGCAGGCTCTGAATGGGTGTTCCTTCAGTCTCTGTTTTAATCTTTGCCTCTCCCTTCCCTGCCAAGGGTATTCTTTTTCCTCATTTAAAGAAGGAGTGAAGCATTCACATTTTGATCATCCGTCTTGAGTTTCGTTTGTTCTAGGGATGTAGGGTAATTCAAGCATTTGGGCTAATAGCCACTTATCAATGAGTGCATACCATGTATGTCTTTCTGTGATTGGGTTAGCTCACTCAGGATGATATTTTCTAGTTCCAACCATTTGCCTACGAATTTCAAAAACTCGTTGTTTTTGATAGCTGAGTAATATTCCATTGTGTAGATGTACCACATTATCTGTATCCATTCCTCTGTTGAAGGGCATCTGGGTTCTTTCCAGTTTCTGGCTATTATAAATAAGGCTGCGATGAACATATTGGAGCACGTGTCTCTTTTATATGTTGAGGCATCTTTTGGGTATATGCCCAAGAGAGGTATAGCAGGATCCTCAGGCAGTTCAATGTCCAATTTTCTGAGGAACCTCCAGACTGATTTCCTGAATGGTTTTACCAGTCTGCAACCCCACCAACAATGGAGGAGTGTTCCTCTTCCTCCACATCCTCGCCAGCATCTGCTGTCACCTGAGTTTTTGATCTTAGCCAATCGCACTGGTGTGAGGTGAAATCTCAGGGTTGTTTTGATTTGCATTTCCCTTATGACTAAAGATGTTGAACATTTCTTTAGGTGTTTCTCAGCCATTCGGCATTCCTCAGCTGTGAATTCTTTGTTTAGCTCTGAACCCCATTTTTTAATAGGGTTATTTGTTTCCCTGCGGTCTAACTTCTTGAGTTCTTTGTATATTTTGGATATAAGGCCTCTATCTGTTGTAGGATTGGTAAAGATCTATTCCCAATCTGTTGGTTGCCGTTTTGTCCTAACCACCGTGTCCTTTGCCTTACAGAAGCTTTGCAGTTTTATGAGATGCCATTTGTCGATTCTTGATCTTAGAGCATAAGCCATTGGTGTTTTGTTCAGGAAATTTTTTCCAGTGCCCATGTGTTCCAGATGCTTCCCTAGTTTTTCTTCTATTAGTTTGAGTGTGTCTGGTTTGATGTGGAGGTCCTTGATACACTTGGACTTAAGCTTTGTACAGGGTGATAAGGATGGATCGACCTGCATTCTTCTACATGTTGCCCTCCAGTTGAACCAGCACCATTTGCTGAAAATGCTATCTTTTTTCCATTGGATGGTTTTGGCTCCTTTGTCAAAAATCAAGTGACCATAGGTGTGTGGGTTCATTTCTGGGTCTTCAATTCTATTCCATTGGTCTATCTGTCTGTCTCTGTACCAATACCATGCAGTTTTTATCACTATTGCTCTGTAATACTGCTTGAGTTCAGGGATAGTGATTCCCCCTGAAGTCCTTTTATTGTTGAGGATAGCTTTAGCTATCCTGGGTTTTTTGTTATTCCAGATGATTTTGCAAATTGTTCTGTCTAACTCTTTGAAGAATTGGATTGGTATTTTGATGGGGATTGCATTGAATCTGTAGATTGCTTTTGGTAAAATGGCCATTTTTACTATATTAATCCTGCCAATCCATGAGCATGGGAGATCTTTCCATCTTCTGAGGTCTTCTTCAATTTCTTTCCTCAGTGTCTTGAAGTTCTTATTGTACAGATCTTTTACTTGCTTGGTTAAAGTCACACCGAGGTACTTTATATTATTTGGGTCTATTATGAAGGGTGTCGTTTCCCTAATTTCTTTCTCGGCTTGTTTCTCTTTTGTATAGAGGAAGGCAACTGATTTATTTGAGTTAATTTTATACCCAGCCACTTTGCTGAAGTTGTTTATCAGCTTTAGTAGTTCTCTGGTGGAACTTTTGGGATCACTTAAATATACTATCATGTCATCTGCAAATAGTGATATTTTGACCTCTTCTTTTCCGATCTGTATCCCTTTGATCTCCTTTTGTTGTCTGATTGCTCTGGCTAGAACTTCAAGACCTATATTGAATAAGTAGGGAGAGAGTGGGCAGCCTTGTCTAGTCCCTGATTTTAGTGGGATTGCTTCAAGTTTCTCTCCATTTAGTTTAATGTTAGCAACTGGTTTGCTGTATATGGCTTTTACTATGTTTAGGTATGGGCCTTGAATTCCTATTCTTTCCAGGACTTTTATCATGAAGGGGTGTTGAATTTTGTCAAATGCTTTCTCAGCATCTAATGCAATGATCATGTGGTTCTGTTCTTTCAGTTTGTTTATATAATGGATCACGTTGGTGGTTTTCCATATATTAAACCATCCCTGCATGCCTGGGATGAAGCCTACTTGATCATGGTGGATGATTGTTGTGATGTGCTCATGAATTCGGTTTGCCAGAATTTTATTGAGTATTTTTGCGTCGACATTCATAAGGGAAATTGGTCTGAAGTTCTCTTTCTTTGTTGTGTCTTTGTGTGGTTTAGGTATAAGAGTAATTGTGGTTTCGTAGAAGGAATTCGGTAGGGCTCCATCTGTTTTAATTTTGTGGAATAGTTTGGATAATATTGGTATGAGGTCTTCTATGAAGGTTTGATAGAATTCTGCACTAAACCCGTCTGGACCTGGGCTCTTTTTGGTTGGGAGACCTTTAATGACTGCTTCTATTTCCTTAGGAGTTATGGGGTTGTTTAACTGGTTTATCTGTTCCTGATTTAACTTCGATACCTGGTATCTGTCTAGGAAATTGTCCATTTCCTGAAGATTTTCAAATTTTGTTGAATATAGGTTTTTATAGTAAGATCTGATGATTTTTTGAATTTCCTCCGAATCTGTAGTTATGTCTCCCTTTTCATTTCTGATTTTGTTAATTTGGACGCACTCTCTGTGTCCTCTTGTTAGTCTGGCTAAGGGTTTATCTATCTTGTTGATTTTCTCAAGGAACCAACTTTTGGTTCTGTTGATTCTTTCTATGGTCCTTTTTGTTTCTACTTGGTTGATTTCAGCTCTGAGTTTGATTATTTCCTGCCTTCTACTCCTCCTGGGTGTATTTGCTTCTTTTTGTTCTAGAGCTTTTAGGTGTGCTGTCAAGCTGCTGACATATGCTCTTTCCTGTTTCTTTCTGCAGGCACTCAGCGCTATGAGTTTTCCTCTTAGCACAGCTTTCATTGTGTCCCATAAGTTTGAGTATGTTGTATCTTCATTTTCATTAAATTCTAAAAAGTTTTTAATTTCTTTCTTTATTTCTTCCTTGACCAGGTTATCATTGAGTAGAGCATTGTTCAATTTCCACGTATATGTGGGCATTCTTCCCTTATTGTTATTGAAGACCAGTTTTAGGCCGTGGTGGTCCGATAGCACGCATGGGATTATTTCTATCTTTCTGTACCTGTTGAGGCCCGTTTTTTGACCAATTATATGGTCAATTTTGGAGAAAGTACCATGAGGAGCTGAGAAGAAGGTATATCCTTTTGCTTTAGGATAGAATGTTCTATAAATATCCGTTAAGTCCATTTGGCTCATGACTTCTCTTAGTCTGTCGACATCACTGTTTAATTTCTGTTTCCATGATCTGTCCATTGATGAGAGTGGGGTGTTGAAATCTCCCACTATTATTGTGTGAGGTGCAATGTGTGTTTTGAGCTTTAGTAAGGTTTCTTTTACGTATGTAGGTGCCCTTGTATTTGGGGCATAGATATTTAGGATTGAGAGTTCATCTTGGTGGATTTTTCCTTTGATGAATATGAAGTGTCCTTCCTTATCTTTTTTGATGACTTTTAGTTGGAAATTGATTTTATTTGATATTAGAATGGCTACTCCAGCTTGCTTCTTCTGACCATTTGCTTGGAAAGTTGTTTTCCAGCCTTTCACTCTGAGGTAGTGTCTGTCTTTGTCTCTGAGGTGTGTTTCCTGTAGGCAGCAGAATGCAGGGTCCTCGTTGCGTATCCAGTTTGTTAATCTATGTCTTTTTATTGGGGAGTTGAGGCCATTGATATTGAGAGATATTAAGGAATAGTGATTATTGTTTCCCGTTATATTCATATTTGGATGTGAGGTTATGTTTGTGTGCTTTCATTCTTTTTGTTTTGTTGCCAAGACGATTAGTTTCTTGCTTCTTCTAGGGTATAGCTTGCCTCCTTATGTTGGGCTTTACCATTTATTATCCTTTGTAGTGCTGGATTTGTAGAAACATATTGTGTAAATTTGGTTTTGTCATGGAATATCTTGGTCTCTCCATCAATGTTAATTGAGAGTTTTGCAGGATACAGTAACCTGGGCTGGCATTTGTGTTCTCTTAGGGTCTGTATGACATCAGTCCAGGATCTTCTGGCCTTCATAGTTTCTGGCGAGAAGTCTGGTGTGATTCTGATAGGTCTCCCTTTATATGTTACTTGACCTTTTTCCCTTACTGCTTTTAATATTCTTTCTTTATTTTGTGCGTTTTTTGTTTTGACAATTATGTGACGGGAGGTGTTTCTTTTCTGGTCCAGTCTATTTGGAGTTCTGTAGGCTTCTTGTATGCCTATGGGTATCTCTTTTTTTAGGTTAGGGAAGTTTTCTTCTATGATTTTGTTGAAGATATTTACTGGTCCTTTGAGCTGGGAGTCTTCACTCTCTTCTATACCTATTATCCTTAGGTTTGATCTTCTCATTGAGTCCTGGATTTCCTGTATGTTTTGGACCAGTAGCTTTTTCCGCTTTACATTATCTTTGACAGTTGAGTCAATGATTTCTATGGAATCTTCTGCTCCTGAGATTCTCTCTTCCATCTCTTGTATTCTGTTGGTGAAGCTTGTATCTACAGCTCCTTGTCTCTTCTTTTGGTTTTCTATATCCAGGGTTGTTTCCATGTCTTCTTTCTTGATTGCTTCTATTTCCATTTTTAATTCCTTCAACTGTTTGATTGTGTTTTCCTGGAATTCTTTCAGGGATTTTTGCGATTCCTCTCTGTAGGCTTCTACTTGTTTATTAATGTTTTCCTGTGTTTCCCTAAGTGTGTTCATGTCTTTCTTGAAGTCCTCCAGCATCATGATCAAATATGATTTTGAAACTAGATCTTGCTTTTCTGGTGTGTTTGGATATTCCATGTTTGTTTTGGTGGGAGAATTGGGCTCCGATGATGGCATGTAGTCTTGGTTTCTGTTGCTTGGGTTCCTGTGCTTGCCTCTCGCCATCAGATTATCTCTAGTGTTACTTTGTTCTGCTATTTGTGACAGTGGCTAGACTGTCCTATAAGCCTGTGTGTCAGGAGTGCTGTAGACCTGTTTTCCTCTCTTTCAGTCAGTTCTGGGGACAGAGTGTTCTGCTTTCGGGCGTGTATTTTTTCCTGTCTACAGGTCTTCAGCTGTTCCTGTGGGCCTGTGTCTTGAGTTCACCAGGCAGCTTTCTTGCAGCAGAAAATTTGGTCTTACCTGTGGTCCCGAGGCTCAAGTTCGCTCGTGGGGTGCTGCCCAGGGGCTCTCTGCAGCGGCAGCAACCAGGAAGACCTGTGCCGCCCCTTCCGGGAGCTTCAGTGCACCAGGGTTCCAGATGGTCTTTGGCTTTTTCCTCTGGCCTCCGAGATGTGTGTGCAGGGAGCAGTCTCTTCTGGTTTCCCAGGCTTGTCTGCCTCTCTGAAGGGTTAGCTCTCCCTCCCACGGGATTTGGGTGCAGAGAACTGTTTATCCGGTCTATTTCCTTCAGGGTCCGGCGGTGTCTCTGGCAGGGGTCCTGCCGCCCCTGGGCCCTCCCCCACGGGAGCCCAGAGGCCTTATACAGTTTCCTCTTGGGCCAGGGATGTGGGCAGGGGTGAGCAGTGTTGGTGGTCTCTTCCGCTCTGCAGCCTCAGGAGTGCCCACCTGACCAGGCGGTTGGGTCTCTCTCTCACCAGGTCTGGGAGCAGAGAGCTGCTGCGGGCCGGGATCCGCGGGTCTTCATACTTCTTCCAAATACTCATACGCTCAACTTTATCTTAGCCAAACCTTACTTAGTTTAAATGCCTTTTTCATTCCTTTGAAGCAGATAATAGATTATCATTACTTCCACAGCAGTTTCATTCAACGTTCACTTTTTATAGATTGCTTGGTTGGATTTTATTCCACAGATCATCTTGAGCTTCATGTTTTGGAATCTTTCTAAACACACAGAATTACTGATTGTGTACAAAACACCTCTAATGCTGAAACATTATCCTCTGTATCTTGTTACTATTATAGTACTGCATTTCCTGCTCTTTGAGATAATGAATTCAATATGCTTTGCCCAGAGTTTACCTATGGAATGACTCCTGTTTGTCTTAATGAACATGTGTATTTGCCTTTCTTGATTTAATTTATTTACTCAGTGAAACTTATTTTTTAAAAACTTTTAACACCTTGATTTTGTTGATTAATGCTTGGTTTTGTGAATTCATTTTGTCTCTCTATGATTAACTATAAAAGTTTTTGTTGCCATAGGTTATGTTTGTTTATTTGTTAGAATGATAGGAAATGGGCTGTGATGGGGCGTATGTTCTCTCAATGAAAATGATAGAAATATCCTCTGTGAGAAAAATTTTCCAAAGCAAGTTGAAAGTGAGAGACCGTGATTTGCAGTCATGGGAGCAATTAGAGGGGAGGGAAGGTTTATCAGGCAAAAGGGTATATGAAAAAGCAATATGGGAATCTACTACTTTGCAAACCCAACCAAAGGATTGGATTTAGGATGATACAACCTGCAAGCCTTGAATAATGTTTCACATAATAGCGAGGGGCAGTAAACAAAAATCAGAGTGCTGAATATAGGATACTGTTTATGAGTTAATGGTCAGTGAGTGAGCAGAGGTTTCCCATGCAAAACAGGGTTCTGACATTCCTCTTCATTGTCCTTCAAAAACTAGCTGAATAAACAAGATTTCCAAAGACATGACACAATATGGGAAGAGATAAAGAAAAATAAAATAAAAATTCAATTGGTAAAGAAACTTCTCCTCCACTAGTGAACTTTAATGATGATAAATTTTTCAATATAGATTGTCTGTGTAGAGAAGCCATTAGTAGTATTACCAAATTAGATACCTAGGAGTTACAAAACCAATCTGACAGGCATGATGTATCCATTGATACAATGGAGGTGCTATTATTATGATGTAACTAATATTGTTTTGATTTTTACTCAAGAAAAGAGAATTCATGTCTGCAACTGAAATTTGATTAAGAGCCTGTGACTAAGGAAATTTTAGATCTTAAAGGGAAGCTTAATGCTCTTGTTCAGTTAAGGGACACACCACCTGGTGCCTTCTAATTACTTATATTTATGATTGTAGGGTAAATAAGTCTCAATCAAACTTCTCTGTTTAATGAATAGATGCATGGATATTGAAAGTGATGATTATAGTCAAGACATTATACCAACCAATTTAAAGTTCTTGGAACAATTAAGATGTAATGATAGAAAATGTACCAGCTGGAAGACAAGGTGGTGCTATGAAATGCTATCATGTAGGCATTACATAGAAAATGCAATCATGTTGTGTCAGGTATAATGACTGCCTGCACTAGAACTGTGAAAGACTAAGCCTGTCGATAGTTCTATGAAGTTCTACTCTTGCATGATGAACTGAAAGTTACTACTGAAGGAGCTATGAAGTTCTACTCTTGCATGATGAACTGAAAGTTACTACTGAAAATCCTGGAAAATAGGTAAATACTGTCTTAATCCATGTACCCACTCAAGAACTCATCAGGATACAGTAGATAATTTCAAACCAGTGATTGGCATATAAATGGCTAAATTCAATGGCTCCCACCCCCTCAAAAATACCTGAACATGGTAAACTGACTTGTAGTTTAGTTGTATAATAGGGGGTCATGGGAGGTAATGAGGATAACAGTATTCTTAATTTAATAATTATACATTTTTATGTGTATAAAATTGTCAAAGAGCACACTTAATAAAATACTGGATTTTAGCATACATATTGAAAGCTTAAAAGTTACCTCCATGTGTGGAAAATATTTTTTATTTTCAGGATGAAATTGTCTCAGAAACTTACTGCTGAATAAGCTGACTTTTTCTAGTGCTTTCTGAACTCTGGCTAACTGGCTCAATTCAGGTGTTTTGGCACAATTCCTCTCCAAGCTAATGGTCTAATTTTCTTTTCTCAGCTTCTCACTGATTTTTCTGCTTGGTATTAAATTTACTATGGCAACCTTTTCTATTCTTCTGACTCCATATTATGTGCCTCATTCCAGAAAACTGTCTCCTCTCTCTCTCCCCCTTTCCCTCTCTCTCTTCCTCTCCCTCTCCCTCTTGTCCCTTTCCCTGTCTTTCAATGGCTTTCATTCAATGGCTTATACTGACTCTATTGATCTGCACTGTAATGCAGTGAATTGAACTGAACTCACAAATCAAATCAACTCACTCCTCTGCACGCACACCCTCTCCTGGTCCTGCTCCTGCTCCTAAATAACTTCTCTTTTCTGTGCTAGACTCGTGAGAATTGGGCTTATCCTATCTCTGACTCATTCTGTCAAATCTTTCTCTGATTCATCACTTTGTCTGCCCTTCAATTAGACAGCCCTTTGAATGATAGCTGCTTCTTCTTTCTACAAATTAGGTTTATTTAACAGTGTGTACTTAAAGAAGAAGGATTAAAGATATGTGGCCTATCTTCATGCCACCCAGATCACACAGACCTAGGTCTTTGGATATGAACCCTTTCCAGAGCAGCCATGTTGTAAATTAAAATTCCTCTATATTCATGAATAAGAAAAACGTTGAAGAAATCAGAGAAAGAACTCGAAGAGCTTGAAGGAGCTCGAGATCCCTTATGAACAACAATGCCAAGCAACCAGAGCTTCCAGGGACTAAGCCACTACCTAAGGACTATACATGGACTGACCCTGGACTCTGACCTCATAGGTAGCAATGAATATTCTAGTAAGATCACCAGTGGAAGGGGAAGCCCTTGGTCCTGCTAATACTGAACCCCAAGTGAACGTGATTGTTGAGGGGAGGGTGGCAATGGGGGGAGGATGGGGAGGGGAACACCCATAAAGAAGGGGAGGGGGAGGGATTAGGGGGATGTTTGCTCAGAAACCGGGAAAGGGAATAACACTAGAAATGTAAATAAGAGACACTCAAGTTAATAAAAAAAGAAAAAAGAAAAAGAAAAACCATACCATATTTGCTTTTTGTTTCTTTGTTCAGTTTTCTTCTGGGTTACCTCAGGATTATTTTTCTAGGTCCATCAATTTACCTGCAAATTTTATAATTATGTTTTTTATTAGAAAATATTTTATTGTGAAATACTACTCTATTTACACCCCATTCTTCCATTGATGAATATTTAGGCTATTTCTAATTTCTGACTACTATAAAGAGAGCAGCAATAAACATGAACAATGAACATTGTTCTACATGTAGCCATCCATTGTTACCAGCAGTATTTTATGAAGATGCTGTCTTTTCTCTAGTGTATATTCTTTACTGCTTTGTAATAAATTAGGTGTGTGTAAATGTGTGAACTTATGGCTGCTTCTTCAGCTGAATTCCATTGATAAAAATGTCTGTTTTCATGCAAAACCATGTGCTTTTATCACTAGAACTCAGTAATACAACTTGAATTCTGGGGTGGTGATATCTTGATCAGCACTTTTATTATTTAGGATTCCTTAAGCTATTCTTTATGTTTTCTGTTTTCCATGATGTTGAAAAAAAATTTTAAAATTCTGTGCATAGTTATACTGAATATTTATAGGGATTATCTTAATGGTTAAATGATAATATTTTTTCATTTATAGTATGATCCATAGACAGTTGATTTGGGAGTGTATTAGAAATGGAATCATGAGCGTGAGTAGTCTAGAAATTGAGTTTTGTTGCTTGCTAGATCCTGGATCCATGTTCTTATAATGAATTCCTTCCACGACTTCCCTCTAGGATGAAATGTGACCTCGAATGGTTAGAGAAATAGGCACTTTCATCTTCAAGTTGGATTTTGTCGTGTTTTTAAATCACAGCAACAAAAAGGTAAAAGGAGGAGGCTACAATAATTGTGTAGTTAATATTAATGACAAAATACTTTATCAATTACATTTATCAAACAAACTAATATAAAACAATCCTGAGGAACATGGGGAGATTGCTGTGCATATGGCAAGCACCTGTGTTTTAAACTAGAACAATGGGATAAACAAGTGATACAAAGGGAGTCACTATTTGGAGATGGCAATCAATTGACAAGATACACAGTAAGTATAAAGCAAATATTGCTTTAATATAAGTATGTTTCTGACTTAAGCAACACCTTGTATGTTAGTACCAAATGAAAAATAGAAAGCATAAAAAAGAAAGAAATATAAAAAATTCCATTTGTTAAAATTCATCTACATTATTAACAAAGTATCAGTCCTATTATTGGAGTAACTATAAAGATAATAGTAGAAAAAGTTGTTTCCAGGTTGTGCCAAATTGGGAACCTGATTTGTTATTCTTAGCAAATGAACTACAAATGAACTACAAGTGTCTAGTTATTTTATTTTAGCCCTAGAACTAGATTATTTTTCTTCTTAAGCAGAGGTTCAAGGACTTAGCAATCATATAGTCAGAAAAGAAAACTTAGCATGTTGAAGTTGTAATTGGGTTGTTCATTGGTCTCATGCTGATAGGTATTCAAATGCTAAATATTTGTCACCCAAGATCTAGATGTCACTAACAAGAGGATCCTCATGTACACCAAGTGATGTTAGGTAAACCCTATTTAATTTGAAGTTAGTTGGCTAATAAAAGGCTATGTCCTATGATTAGGCAGTAGGAAAAGAAATCTAGGGCTTGAGAGGTCTGAGGAGAGACCAAAAGAAGAGGAGACAAGGAAGAAGAAAAGAGACCAAGAGAAGACCAGGTTACCCAGGATGGAGATGGACATGTGCCCATGGCCAGGAGAAACAGCAAGCATCAAGCGACATACAGCTGGGATGTAAGGTAGAATAATTCAAAACCTGCCCTTTCTGGGCTTAAACTTGGAAATAAAAAAAAAAGATTGTGTTTCTGTGTGTTTTTTGTTGTTGTTTTTCCCAGGCTAGCTAGAAAATATAATTCATTTTACAAGTTGGTTTAGATTTCAGTTAATTTACTTTGCCTGTTCCCCTGTCTTGAACACCATGGCAGTACATTGCCATGAAGATTCTTTGTTATAATATTCTGTGATCTCTGGTTACTCATCTCATTTACTGATTCTTGCATTCTGAATCATCCTGAAAGACTACATCTACATCAATTTACATAAATTTTTATACATAGGCTTTTGCTATTTTGTCCCTTAAACCAATCCTCTTCAGTAATCCTTTACAAAGATTCATCTCGACTATTGTCTACCAAGACATCCTTAGAATACAGCTTTTCATCAGCATAATGACCACATTGTCATGATCTCAAGTTCTGGTGCTTGATGAGATTATTTTGTACTCAATTTTCTGGATGAATGAACATAAATATTTAGTAAAAATCTAATCTAAGTGATGGCATGAAGCTTTGTAACTTGATTTTTTTAATTTTTTTGTTTTTAAATTTTAATTAAAAACAGATGCAACATATCTGCCATCTATTTTTTTTTCCTCTAATACACACACTTTCCCACGTTACCTTCTTTCAAACTCTCCACATCCATTCTTACTCCCTGTCCCATTCATAGTTTCTCTTTCATGGATTATTGATACAGACCAGACGGATGCATAAATATGTAAATATAACCTGTTGATTCTTTTAGTGCAATGATTATTTTCTTATTTATTTAAGAAAAGGGACTTCCAATGCTATATAGCTGACTGTGAGTGACTCATTAGCATGTCTTAAGAGTGAGAAAGAAGATTTCTGATGTGGAAGAAAATCTCCACAGACCTCAGCATCAGTACTGGAACAATGTCTTTTCTTCCAATTTGTTCCATGATTTACAAATTTGAAGTTTGTTGTAATAGTAATTATAAAATGCATGTGGAAACATATACATAAACACACCATACACATACTTGTGTGTATGAAAACACATGAACATTAAGGAGGCACAAAGACACAAAAACCGTATGTCTATATCTATGAATTCAAATCACCTATTTTCTTTACTTATTTCTTGTATTATATAAAGTAAGAGTTGTTTGCATGTAATTTATATCGCATTGGTTATTGTTATATAACTAATGATAATAATAACTAGGGATGATTTTAAAATATTGAGAGGGTATGTGTAGTTGGTATGCAAATAGAGCATCGTTTTCTGTAATGTACTTAAGAATCTATGGGGTTTCATATCAGAAGGGATTTAAACAACTAATTTTCTAATATAAGATAATGCACACACACACACACAAACACACACACACACACACACACACACACACACAGACACCCATGACTCTACTTCCTTGGATGCTTTCTGACTGTTGGCTAGCTTTCCTTGTGCTTGACAGTGGTATAAATGTTGTTGGGTGAGGAAACTCATCAATTGTTTTATCTAGTTATGCACCCAGTTGGTTACACCAACTACTTGGCGTGAATTTTGTCAGTTGTGCATATGACCTTCTGTTGACTTCTCGCTTCATCATCTTTTCTAATACAATTATACCTTGTTGAATAACACTATGTTGATAAACACCAAAATCTTATTTTCCTCTCACTTTAAACTCCATACACATTTAATTGTTTCATGCCAATTAGTCTGTGTTACAGATATCCATATGCATTGCTACAGTTATGAAAGGATAAGTGAGGAGACAAGGGAAAGCAAGTCCAATTGTAACCAAATGTTTAACATTTCTCCAATTAAATTCATATATATCAGCCATATCAGCATTAATTTCCAGACATTTATCTAATAGTTTATAACAGTGAACATATTTAATAAAATAATTTTTCTAGTGTTTAAAATCTCCTTTAAGGATTCTAAATTAAATTTAACCATCGTTAAATTTTAAAAGATAAAATATAAAGATTTTTTTTTTGCATATAGAGTACAATGTCTTGTAAATATTTTTTGGAGTTTCTTGTACTCATACCAATAACATGAGGTATAGTTGTAGTATGTGCCTGAATTGTGTGTATTTGTGTGTGTGTGGGTGTTATAGTTTTTATAGGGTAATCTACATTAATGAGATGATTTTATTAATAATTATGACATACAAAAAATCCACAACTTTTTATTGTTACTGAAAAAAAGAGTAGATATATACTTAATTAGAGCAATAATTTTTATTTATCAATAGTGAAATTTTATGAATTCTAAAATGTAGAAACTTGTTTTAATAATAAAATAAGTTAATAAAATAATAAAGTATATCATACAACTTATGTATATATAAAATATACATATTTTATATAGCTTCATGGAGCTATATAAGGTTTTGTTAAACTCAAAACAAGACATATCAACCCTTATTTAATATGAGCATGATCTTAAAGTTGTGTATTTATTTTTAGGGGGAAGGGAAGAAGAAATATGTAAAAACAAAAACTTTCTAAGTAATATGGCATGAGGTTCACAAATCAACTAAAAATAAAGTGCTAAGTACTATTAATAATAGTTATACCACCAGATATTATGATGGATCATTAAATTAGCAAAGGCAGACGGAGTATATGAATGTTATAAAATAATAAACCCGGGGAAAGAAAATAAGACCATATCAACATTGAAGAATATTTGCATTACAAAGCTATATTTTAATTTTTACCTTTTTCCTTTTCAGAATTGAATTTTGAATAGAGCTGTGGTCATTGTATTATAGCCAAAATTATTTGTGGGTAGTACTTTTCAAACTCTAATGTCTTTTGGTTTTCAATTTCAACTTTAGACCCTGGATCAACTTTCTCATTTTACCTGTACAATAATCATCTATCATTTGTAATCCTCAAGTCACAGAATAGAAGTGGCTGTTTCAATTGTGTTGTGAGAGGGTGCACTTGGGTGGATCTTTCTATGAAATGTAAAAATGTTTGTACACACTAAACAAACAGCCAAACAAAGCAGTGCCAATGCTACGAGCAGGGCTGAGTGTTTTCTCCCTAAGGAAGCACTAGGTACCAACACCACTTCCTATACACCTGATGCTGGATTTTATTGACAACCCAACATGACCCTTCTTTTGCTTGTATCATGTCCCTCTGCCGCCCTCATCTGGTAAAAACTGACTGCTGAAATTTATTCTTTGGAAAAAAATAAAACAAATACTTTGTACTTTGGCACTTGAGAACCACTCAGGATCTGAAACAGTCGTCCTAAAAGAATTACATTAAGGGGTAGATGTTTCCCCAGTGATCCCTTAAAACAATATTTTCAAGTGAGTAAACATGACAAAATGAAAGTGTAGTGTCTGTGACTTCCAAAATTATCACTGCCCACTTTAGTGACCAAAATCAACTTCAGCTCCTTTACAGCTTATCATGTGGAATTGCAAAGAAGTGAAGAGACATCAGTGTCCACTGTGAATTCTGATTTTCATATTACATTTCCAGAGACACTATTGTCATTGCACGCTGCAATACCTTGACTTTATACATCTGCTGACATTTTGACGGAGATTTCATTATCCAATAAATTAATATCAATTATGTCTCATTGAAGAATCAGGCAGAAGAGCACCTGCAGTTGCTCTATTTCTCCTGGGGATTGGTTAATGTAGCGAATATTGTATCCCAAACATAAGAGAATCTTTGATTTCATTTATATCTTTGTAGCAACTGGAATGAGACCCTCACCACAGGTTTTGTGCTTAAAGCAATGGTTCAGATATTCAGTATCACTAGCAGCACTGTGGTAAACAACTTAGGCTTTTTGAGAAAGCAAAGCCTGGGAGATTAAAACACAGAATTTTAATCTAAATATCTCCGTAACTCAGTAGTTTTTGAGGTACAAAAAGAAAAACTGTATATCATCGTAAAATGCCAGGGGATCAGCACTCTGTTTGTAGTCTGGCTCAGTGTTTTATAGCTTCAAAAGCGACCTCTTTTGTTTATAATTCTAAGCCAGGAGTATTGTCTCAAATCCATTCATTCTCTCCAATTAAATCCTTCACTAAAGGTTGTGAAAGTTTCTCAGTTTTAGGAGTTTATTTGCTGTACCGTTTCGGAGTGCATTTATTTGTCGGGCTCTAGCTTTAAAAGGATCACGCTGATTCAATCAAAGTATTTTGTACAGGATAAAAACTATCTGGAGCTCATACAAAGCAATGGATTACAATATATTTCCTCATAATTCACCCTAGTCGCACGATAGCAACTATTTAGATATAGAGAATAAGACAATAGCAAAGAATAGATGGCAGAATGAGGAAGCCATTCGCAATGGTAGGGGAAGTTTGGCCTTGGCAGCCTACTGAGGGAGAGGTCCAAATAAAATTGTTCCAGTTACACGACTATAACAGGGACCAAGGTCGAGGATGAGCAGTTAGCGAACATCTGCTGGTTGAAAAGGGAAGAGGAAGCCAATCACAGATAAGCCTTTCCAATCTCAGGAAAGACCTGCATAACGAAACTGCCTGCTCAGCAGTAGGGCTGACTCTACTAGAGTTGAGACTGAAAATGGGAGAGACCAATTCTAGCCAGCTTTAGGAACCATGCAAAATGGGTAAAAGTAAGGGCATGATCTGAGAAGTAGTGAAAAGCCAAAGGAAAGAAGAGTAGTAACAGACCAGGCTAGCCTTTAATGTAGGCTATGGATCAGTTCTGTTAGCCAAGGGGCCAAGTAAAAATGTGCTTGCATCTCAAATAATTGTGGTACTTTCTTTGAGTTTAATATAGTCTAATCAGGATGATATATATTTTAAAAACTTCTGGAAGTTATGCTGATATATCATTTCATATTGCTTTTTTTCTCTTTTCCTCTTCTCTTCTCTTAGCAGTCCTTTTTCTTGCCTTCTTCGGTGTTCATAGAATACTCCTTCCTTTCCTTTCAACTAGCATGTGAACATTTATTGGCTCATAATGGCCCAGACATTACTTTTCTTAATCGCTTTATAATCTTTCCAGACTGGAATAACAATATGTTTGACCCAATATCATCAAATCAAGCTTTCTAGGAACAAAACCTTATATTTTTATTTCGATAAATGTATTATTAAATAGCTTTGTTATTTATTGAAAATGTTTTCAAGCTTATAGAAATTTTAATTATTTATATTCAATTTGTTGTATAAATTATAATTCATTTCCTCCAGTATAATTATAGCTTAACAAAACAGCCATTTAAAATTAACCACACTTTTATTTTGCCTGTGTTCTAAAATCCAATAATTCTTTGATGGGATAATTAAGCAAAATGTGTATAGTAAGTAGCTTGAGGAAGATTTGTGTCGTTAACATTTGTGTTATATAGATATAGGAATATAGCTGTAGATATAGATACAGATAGATTAGATATAGATATGGGTAAATATTGACATAAATATAGATATATTGATATAGATATAGATAAATAGAAATAGCCATTAACAGATAAGTGATTTTATATCATAATATCAAAAAAGTAAAGCATTTGTTTATCATGGAGTTATTTGAAAAGAGGTTGCTTTGCTTACTGAAATACAATTTGTAAGTACCCGATTCCTTTCATTTACGAACTTTGATCTCATGAAGCAAAGTACCTATCTGGCAGATGTTCTGAATAAAATACAAAGTAAAGAATACCTATAGATCATTTTTCTTAGAAGCAGAAATGATATGATATTCACAGAAGTTGCTGAGCCATAGTCGTTTTGAAATTCATGTTGATCATGTAGCACTCCTGCTTTGGGGGCTATACTGTGGCTTTTATTCTACTTCTGGACACTGAGTTTTGAAATGGTGCCATTCTTCCTTTAAACATTATAACTATTTCATATTTGCAGCTGAGTACATGTACAGCCTGCACAATTTTTTATGGAATTTTGATTTATTAGTCAGGGTTGTCCAGAGTCACAGAACATACGGAATGCCTTTCTCTATTGAGGGAATTTATTATGATGAAATGCAGCCTGTAGCCCAACTCTCCAACAATGGTCAGCTGTGAATTGGAAGTCCAAGAATCTAGTAGCCTCTCAGTGCCATGCTGTTAGCTCTTTCAGCTGCTCTTCTGTAGAAGTAGATTCCAGCAGATGTGCTGGCAAGTAAACCTTCCTTCTTCCAATATCCTTATGTGGGTCTTCAGTAGATAGTGTGGTCCAGATTAAAGGCATGTAGCATCACACTTGAGTCTGTGACTTGTTTTATCCCAGGCTGACCTTGAACTCAGAGATCTCCTTGCCTTAGTCTAATGGGATTATAGGTTTATATTACTATGCCTGTGCCTAAGTTTTTCATAGTCACTATGCCTCATGACTTCCATGCCAAGATCCAGGTCAGAAACTTGTATCTCCCAGCCTCAAGATCTGGATCACAGGTGAGCTCTCCAATTCTGGATTGTAGTTCACTCCAGATATAGTCAAGTTGACAACTAGGAATAACCATTACCTTTGGTATCCAACATGCATGTAATTCAAGACAGTTGTTATCTTCATGGCTCTGTAATGATGCTTTTCTCAATAAATTTCTTTTAGACAACATGTAAATGTTCTTTTTCTAAATTATGTTCAAATTTATTCATTTGACAAGACACACACCTACATTTTTTTTTGAAATGGACACGTGTACATATGGTTAAATTAAGGCTATATTAATGGCAATCTTCAGGTTTCTAATAGACTTTCTAGAAGTAATCTCGTAGTTGAGAATTCACCAAAATGTCCATAAAACTAACTTGATTTATTTTTTATTTTTGAAAATAACATTTCATTAATATAGAGTCATTACCGATTAGTTTGTGTGTATTTATATGATCGTTTTTTATTGTATGTATATGTGTACTTTTCCTCTGTGTATGTATTTGTACCATGTGCATGTAATAGCAGCCTGGCCATAAGAAAGTGTTGGAATGCCTGAAATTGTAAATACAATTCATTATGACCTACCATGTTGTTGCTGGGAACAGAATTAGGGTTCTCTTTACAAAGAGCATGCCTTTTAATACTTAAGCAGTTTTTTGCTGAATATACTCATTGAGATACAATGTGTAAGTATATAACTCTTCTCATTTGAAAATCTTAGACATCATTAGAGAAAATCTCCATCTTGCATAGATTTGGAATAAAACAGGGAAACAAGAATACATATAGATTCTTTTGCTCAGAAGCAGAAATAATGAATGTTTACAGGAGGTACTTCCCACAGTAGTTCTGAAATTGAGCCCTATTCTGAACCATATACCCATTTATGGTTGTTTTCTGTATCAAAAGAGGCTCTACTGCTGTCACAAAACTCATACTTCCAATGAAGTTTAAAATAGTAGAGCCTGGCAAAGGTAAAATTCAAATGATCTCAGAATGTATTTAGAATAAACTTCAATGTTGATATCAAGTTGCTATAATGCAAAAAAATGCTTCTGAGTGCTTTGTGCTGCTCATTTACATTGTCTAGCAAGAAAGTAGACTGCTTGAGAGGAGACTTCACCCAAACCACATACAATAATTGACAAAACATTTCCATTACTTATCAAGAGTGTCAAGTCTATAAAACAAACATAATTTTATGCCAAGGTTTTAAATGACACGAGAATGAGTTTCAGTATATAACATCTCTAAAAATTAAAAACAACAGAAATAATGTCAGCAAAACACCACCCACAAAACCAAACTAAACAAGGCAACAAAAGATGCATTTACAGAATAGAATGCCAATAAGTCATATTTATTTTTTGTATTAGATGTAATGCCATCTGACAGATCATACCAAAGATGTATGAAAAAGGGAAAATGGTAATTTTCTAAGTATGTAAATAAATATATACCACTTGAAAAAACAGTAATTATTTATTATGTTGCACATTTAAATTGAACATATCTTAGTACTTCTATAAAATGCAGCTAATAATTGAGTGGTATTACTCCCCATGATTTTTTACCATCTGAGAAGTTATAATATAATACATAATATATTATAAATATTATTGTATAATGTAATAATATGATATATTAGTGCCTTAGGGTAATTGCTCAATAATCATGAGGACTGAAAATTTGAAAGAGAGCACTCAAATAGCCGGCTGAAAATACTTACAAGTTCCTGTACCAGCTCACAGTGCGGGAAAAGGACAGGGAAATCTCTAAGGATTGCTGATTTCTAAAAGAGACAGGAGCCCCACATTCAGGGAGAGATTTCAATTCAACGCAAACCTGAGAGAGTGATGGAAAAGACAATCACCACTTTTTGTCTTCCACATAGTCAGAGATGTATATTCTCACCACCAAGGGCAGCTACACTTGAACATATACAAACACATACACACACAGAAAAATAATATTAAAAAGTACATTAACAGAATTTATAGTTAAACCATATAGGAAAGAAAATAAAATATAATTAATGATTTCTATATAAATTAAAATAAAAACATCTAAATGGACGCTCAAAATAAAAACAGAAGAAAAGAATAGAAAATAAATAAATCCACTAGTAAGAAAATACAGTACATCTAAATTATCAGGAACCGTGGGTCAGTAGTGGAGCAATTATCTAGGATGTGCCAGGCCTTGGAATTGATTCCTATACTGAAAAACAAAAACATATGCAAGTAAACAATAAGATCACAACATGAAATATACTGTACTCCCTTTGTTGTGTATTTGCATGTTTGTGTATAAATTTAGTAGAAAATATTTAATGACTCTCAGTAACCACCAGAAGAATGTCAAAATCTGTAAAGACAGAGGATTTGCTTCATACAGAAAATTAAGCTAAAAATGAGAAAGTGTGTATTTATATGTGCTCTGAAACAGTGATGATGGTTGTGGTTATTTGAATAAAAATGGCCTCCATAGGCTCAAAGGGAGTGGCACTGTTAGGAGATGTGATTTTGTTGGAGGAAGTGTGTCACTAAGAATGGGCTTTGAGGTCTCAGGTCCTCAATCCAGGACCAGTGTCTCACTCTCTTCAGGCTGTCTGGTGATCCAGATATAGAACTCTCAGCACTGTGTCTGCCTGTATGCTGACGCATCGTGATGACAATGGACTTTGAAGTATATGCCAGCTCCAATTAAATGGTTCCTTTTATAAGACTGAAGTGGTGATGTGTCTCTTCACAGCAATAAAAACTCTAACAAGACAATGGCCTTTAGTGGTTGAAGTCAAATTCCACTTCAAAGTTAACACTTTGAAGTCATGATAAAATATAAAATCATAGAGTCAGCCCTCGGACAATAACAAAATTAATACAGAAAGTAAGTAAAGAAAAAATAAGCAGAAAAATATTCCATTATTTGGAAGATAACAAATATACTTCTAATGTCATCAGTCAAAACTTCCACTTTAAAAAAAAAACAGACTATAAACTTGAGAGGGGACAAGGGAGTGCATGACAGAGCTTAAAGGGAGAAGGGGATGATAGAAATAATTTAATTTATACTAAAATTTAAGAGTAAGATAGTATCAAAATATATTTCTAAATATTAACATTTTCTTTAAAAGAGTAGTTAATCACAAATATGAAACAGAAACACAATAAAGATGAAAATTAATTATAAGGAACCATGCTAATGAGTTAGAAAACAACCTTCAAATTAGATCTATTAAGATAGAGAAGAAAATAAAAATGATAGCAATTAGGGGAGTAGAAAAGAAGTGTATAATAGAAAAGGCTTGGGTGATGCAAGTTAAAAGGCTAAGTGAAGATGCCTGGCAATGCTTGGTTCCACAACAAAGTGCCAACTCAAGGAACAAATAACAGCTATTTAACTGGATTGTGAGGCAGAGTGCCAGAAACTAGTGGGAACTTGGCAAAGACCTTGTGGGACATGTGGACAAACAGTTCTTAGGAAGAAGTGAAATAATCAAATCAAACTATCCAATTTTCTTTTTTCAGATTAACTTTGAAACAAGGACACCTATCAGTAAAGTTAGGATGAAGGTCCCAGCAGTCATCATTCCTAGTACTGTCAACGGGAAAATGCATTATTAAAAGAGTTGGTACTTCTGAACCAAATATCAATGCCCAGAACACCAACAATGCGCTAATCATTCTTAATGGCAGCTTGCATGATAGAAATAATTGCATGAATTTTAAGAGTCTCAGAACATAGAATACAGATCTAAGTGTTTAGAAAATGCTCAGGTCGAGTCATCCAATGAGAGAGCAAAGAAGCAAATGAATGTCTGTATGTTGTTCTTTGCCTTATGGTTAATGTGGGGTAGAATTGTCAATACAGTTGATACAGATATACGGTTTCATTTTACAATTTAGAATATTATGACAAACATACATGTTGATAGCAAGTTGTCCATCTAAGAGACTAAATATAGCTTGAGGCAATTTTTTTCTCTTGATCTACAGTATTCAATCTCTCCAATTGTTCCTGGCCAAGCTGTCTGTGAAATGTTTTTCATACCAGAGAAAACTGAAGGTTTTTTTTCCCCTGGAGAAGAATGGATCACCCATGTAATATTGTGCTTAGTTGGGGGAGCTGTAAAATTAATATTCTGGATAAATCCTGGTTATTCAATACATTGTCTTCTTTGTCCAAATTTCATCCTACAGCATAGCATTATCTTGAGATTTGACATACCTTCTGTCCTAGGCATAAACTTTTTACCCCACAAACTAGTTAGGTGTCAGCATCCATCCTCCTATCACCCTGGACATACTTCAACAGCTCTCCCCTTTGCAGCTTGGCTGCCAAATTTCCATAGGAATTAATTGGGCAAATTGTAATACCCACTCAGTGACCCAGTAACAACCAGGAAGCCCACAAACTACATTTGGTTCAGAGGCAGGGAACTTGCACGGAGCAATGAGACATAGATATTCCAAAGTAACATCTTCAGTAGACAGCTGGTAAGTTATCTGTTAATAGCTCAGTGCACAGTAACCTCAGAGGTTCTACTGACACCAAGAAAATTTCTGAACAATGTGCTTTGAATGTCTTGGCTTTAAAAGTTCAGTAGAAAGTGATAGGAAATCCCATTGCTTCTTTTTCAGGCAATAAGCACCAGAGAGCCTGGTCTTAAATTTTGGCCTACTAGGTCCTGAAAAGCACATAGGTCTTGTCACCCTTTGGTCCCAGAAATCTTCCTATTGTTCATTAACCAGGTTTGTCTACAGTGATTTGGGGCACTACAGCTAAAATTTCCCCATTGTCAGGTATAAAATCTTATAACAAATTCTTTATTTATCATATTAGTTCCACTCTGGAATGGCACTCAGTAAGTAAATAGTAACACACATTGCTCTTACCTGTATAGCCTGCTTCTATGTGACCTGAAGAAACTCCTAGTCATCTTTCACTTACAGCTGGGGCACATTGTGCTCTGAGAAACCCATGAAACAGTTTACTTGAAAAAATAAATGTCCTAGGTGACTAACACATCCTTGCCACTGACAATATCAGCACTAATAACAGCTATAGAAGCTGAATTTGGTACTAAAATTATTTGCCTAGAGCAGTAAACAATGCAATATATCCAAATGTTATCCTAAGCTTCCAGAGAGAAGCACTACTCATGTAAGAACATAATAGGCAATAAAAACAAAGATGGCATTACAACTGTGTAGCCAAAGAATAAAGGAAGAAACATCACTAAAATGCCTCAAAATAATTCAAGATTGGAAATTCAAAAGAAAGTACAATGTATATATGAGAAATTTAGTCGTAAAAAAGAAGAATCAAAATCAATATTGAGGAAGTCCCACACCCGCGGATCCCGGCCCGCAGCAGCTCTCTGCTCCCAGACCCGGTGAGAGAGAGACCCAACCGCCTGGTCAGGTGGGCACTCCTGAGGCTGCAGAGCGGAAGAGACCACCAACTCTGCTCACCCCTGCCCACATCCCTGGCCCAAGAGGAAACTGTATAAGGCCTCTGGGCTCCCGTGGGGGAGGGCCCAGGAGCGGCAGGACACCTGCCTGAGACACCACCAGAACCTGAAGGAAACAGACCGGATAAAGAGTTCTCTGCACCCAAATCCCATGGGAGGGAGAGCTAAACCTTCAGAGAGGCAGACAAGCCTGGGAAACCAGAAGAGACTGCTCCCTGCACACACATCTCAGAGGCCAGAGGAAAAAGCCAAAGACCATCTGGAACCCTGGTGCACTGAAGCTCCCGGGAGGGGCGGCACAGGTCTTCCTGGTTGCTGCCGCTGCAGAGAGCCCCTGGGCAGCACCCCACGAGCGAACTTGAGCCTCGGGACCACAGGTAAGACCAAATTTTCTGCTGCAAGAAAGCTGCCTGGTGAACTCAAGACACAGGCCCACAGGAACAGCTGAAGACCTGTAGAGAGGAAAAACTACACGCCCGAAAGCAGAACACTCTGTCCCCATAACTGACTGAAAGAGAGGAAAACAGGTCTACAGCACTCCTGACACACAGGCTTATAGGACAGTCTAGCCACTGTCAGAAAGAGCAGAACAAAGTAACACTAGAGATAATCTGATGGCGAGAGGCAAGTGCAGGAACCCAAGCAACAGAAACCAAGACTACATGCCATCATCGGAGCCCAATTCTCCCACCAAAACAAACATGGAATATCCAAACACACCAGAAAAGCAAGATCTAGTTTCAAAATCATATTTGATCATGATGCTGGAGGACTTCAAGAAAGACATGAACACACTTAGGGAAACACAGGAAAACATTAATAAACAAGGAGAAGCCTACAGAGAGGAATCGCAAAAATCCCTGAAAAAATTCCAGGAAAACACAATCAAACAGTTGAAGGAATTAAAAATGGAAATAGAAGCAATCAAGAAAGAACACATGGAAACAACCCTGGATATAGAAAACCAAAAGAAGAGACAAGGAGCTGTAGATACAAGCTTCACCAACAGAATACAAGAGATGGAAGAGAGAATCTCAGGAGCAGAAGATTCCATAGAAATCATTGACTAAACTGTCAAAGATAATGTAAAGCGGAAAAAGCTACTGGTCCAAAACATACAAGAAATCCAGGACTCAATGAGAAGATCAAACCTAAGGATAATAGGTATAGAAGAGAGTGAAGACTCCCAGCTCAAAGGACCAGTAAATATCTTCAACAAAATCATAGAAGAAAACTTCCCTAACCTAAAAAAAGAGATACCCATAGACATACAAGAAGCCTACAGAACTCCAAATAGATTGGACCAGAAAAGAAACACCTCCCGTCACATAATTGTCAAAACACCAAACGCACAAAATAAAGAAAGAATATTAAAAGCAGTAAGGGAAAAAGGTCAAGTAACATATAAAGGGAGACCTATCAGAATCACACCAGACTTCTCGCCAGAAACTATGAAGGCCAGAAGATCCTGGACTGATGTTATACAGACCCTAAGAGAACACAAATGCCGGCCCAGGTTACTGTATCCAGCAAAACTCTAAATTAACATTGATGGAGAAACCAAGATATTCCATGACAAAACCAAATTTACACAGTATCTTTCTACAAATCCAGCACTACAAAGGATAATAAATGGTAAAGCCCAACATAAGGAGGCAAGCTATACCCTAGAAGAAGCAAGAAACTAATCGTCTTGGCAACAAAACAAAGAGAATGAAAGCACACAAACATAACCTCACATCCAAATATGAATATAACGGGAAGCAATAATCACTATTCCTTAATATCTCTCAATATCAATGGCCTCAACTCCCCAATAAAAAGACATAGATTAACAAACTGGATACGCAACGAGGACCCTGCATTCTGCTGCCTACAGGAAACACACCTCAGAGACAAAGACAGACACTACCTCAGAGTGAAAGGCTGGAAAACAACTTTCCAAGCAAATGGTCAGAAGAAGCAAGCTGGAGTAGCCATTCTAATATCAAATAAAATCAATTTTCAACTAAAAGTCATCAAAAAAGATAAGGAAGAACACTTCATATTCATCAAAGGAAAAATCAACCAAGATGAACTCTCAATCCTAAATATCTATGCCCCAAATTCAAGGGCACCTACATACGTAAAAGAAACCTTACTAAAGCTCAAAGCACACATTGCACCTCACACAATAATAGTGGGAGATTTCAACACCCCACTCTCATCAATGGACAGATCATGGAAACAGAAATTAAACAGTGATGTCGACAGACTAAGAGAAGTCATGAGCCAAATGGACTTAACGGATATTTATAGAACATTCTATCCTAAAGCAAAAGGATATACCTTCTTCTCAGCTCCTCATGGGACTATCTCCAAAATTGACCATATAATTGGTCAAAAAACGGGCCTCAACAGGTACAGAAAGATAGAAATAATCCCATGCGTGCTATCAGACCACCACGGCCTAAAACTGGTCTTCAATAACAATAAGGGAAGAATGCCCACATATACGTGGAAATTGAACAATGCTCTACTCAATGATAACCTGGTCAAGGAAGAAATAAAGAAAGAAATTAAAAACTTTTTAGAATTTAATGAAAATGAAGATACAACATACTCAAACTTATGGGACACAATGAAAGCTGTGCTAAGAGGAAAACTCATAGCGCTGAGTGCCTGCAGAAAGAATCAGGAAAGAGCATATGTCAGCAGCTTGACAGCACACCTAAAAGCTCTAGAACAAAAAGAAGCAAATACACCCAGGAGGAGTAGAAGGCAGGAAATAGTCAAACTCAGAGCTGAAATCAACCAAGTAGAAACAAAAAGGACCATAGAAAGAATCAACAGAACCAAAAGTTGGTTCTTTGAGAAAATCAACAAGATAGATAAACCCTTAGCCAGACTAAGGAGAGGACACAGAGAGTGTGTCCAAATTAACAAAATCAGAAATGAAAAGGGAGACATAACTACAGATTCGGAGGAAATTAAAAAAATCATCAGATCTTACTATAAAAACCTATATTCAACAAAATTTGAAAATCTTCAGGAAATGGACAATTTCCTAGACAGATACCAGGTATCGAAGTTAAATCAGGAACAGATAAACCAGTTAAACAACCCCATAACTCCTAAGGAAATAGAAGCAGTCATTAAAGGTCTCCCAACCAAAAAGAGCCCAGGTCCAGACGGGTTTAGTGCAGAATTCTATCAAACCTTCATAGAAGACCTCATACCAATATCATCCAAACTATTCCACAAAATTGAAACAGATGGAGCACTACCGAATTCCTTCTACGAAGCCACAATTACTCTTATACATAAACCACACAAAGACACAACAAAGAAAGAGAACTTCAGACCAATTTCCCTTATGAATATCGACGCAAAAATACTCAATAAAATTCTGGCAAACCGAATTCAAGAGCACATCAAAACAATCATCCAACATGATCAAGTAGGCTTCATCCCAGGCATGCAGGGATGGTTTAATATACGGAAAACCATCAACGTGATCCATTATATAAACAAACTGAAAGAACAGAACCACATGATTATTTCATTAGATGCTGAGAAAGCATTTGACAAAATTCAACACCCCTTCATGATAAAAGTCCTGGAAAGAATAGGAATTCAAGGCCCATACCTAAACATGGTAAAAGCCATATACAGCAAACCAGTTGCTAACATTAAACTAAATGGAGAGAAACTTGAAGCAATCCCACTAAAATCAGGGACTAGACAAGGCTGCCCACTCTCTCCCTACTTATTCAATATAGTTCTTGAAGTTCTAGCCAGAGCAATCAGACAACAAAAGGAGATCAAAGGGATGCAGATCAGAAAAGAAGAGGTCAAAATATCACTATTTGCAGATGACATGATAGTATATTTAAGTGATCCCAAAAGTTCCACCAGAGAACTACTAAAGCTGTTAAACAACTTCAGCAAAGTGGCTGGGTATAAAATTAACTCAAATAAATCAGTAGCCTTCCTTTACACAAAAGAGAAACAAGCCGAGAAAGAAATTAGGGAAACGACACCCTTCATAATAGACCCAAATAATATAAAGTACCTCGGTGTGACTTTAACCAAGCAAGTAAAAGATCTGTACAATAAGAACTTCAAGACACTGAGGAAAGAAATTGAAGAAGACCTCAGAAGATGGAAAGATCTCCCATGCTCATGGATTGGCAGGATTAATATAGTAAAAATGGCCATTTTACCAAAAGCAATCTACAGATTCAATGCAATCCCCATCAAAATACCAATCCAATTCTTCAAAGAGTTAGACAGAACAATTTGCAAATTCATCTGGAATAACAAAAAACCCAGGATAGCTAAAGCTATCCTCAACAATGAAAGGACTTCAGGGGGAATCACTATCCCTGAACTCAAGCAGTATTACAGAGCAATAGTGATAAAAACTGCATGGTATTGGTACAGAGACAGACAGATAGACCAATGGAATAGAATTGAAGACCCAGAAATGAACCCACACACCTATGGTCACTTGATTTTTGACAAAGGAGCCAAAACCATCCAATGGAAAAAAGATAGCATTTTCAGCAAATGGTGCTGGTTCAACTGGAGGGCAACATGTAGAAGAATGCAGATCGATCCATGCTTATCACCCTGTACAAAGCTTAAGTCCAAGTGGATCAAGGACCTCCACATCAAACCAGACACACTCAAACTAATAGAAGAAAAACTAGGGAAGCAACTGGAACACATGGGCACTGGAAAAAATTTCCTGAACAAAACACCAATGGCTTATGCTCTAAGATCAAGAATCGACAAATGGGATCTCATAAAACTGCAAAGCTTCTGTAAGGCAAAGGACACTGTGGTTAGGACAAAACGGCAACCAACAGATTGGGAAAAGATCTTTACCAATTCTACAGCAGATAGAGGCCTTATATCCAAAACATACAAAGAACTCAAGAAGTTAGACCGCAGGGAAACAAATAACCCTATTAAAAAATGGGGTTCAGAGCTAAACAAAGAATTCACAGCTGAGGAATGCCGAATGGCTGAGAAACACCTAAAGAAATGTTGAACATCTTTAGTCATAAGGGAAATGCAAATCAAAACAACCCTGAGATTTCACCTCACACCAGTGCGATTGGCTAAGATCAAAAACTCAGGTGACAGCAGATGCTGGTGAGGATGTGGAGAAAGAGGAACACTCCTCCATTGTTGGTGGGATTGCAGACTGGTAAAACCATTCTGGAAATCAGTCTGGAGGTTCCTCAGAAAATTGGACATTGAACTGCCTGAGGATCCAGCTATAACTCTCTTGGGCATATACCCAAAAGATGCCTCAACATATAAAAGAGACACGTGCTCCACTATGTTCATCGCAGCCTTATTTATAATAGCCAGAAAATGGAAAGAACCCAGATGCCCTTCAACAGAGGAATGGATACAGAAAATGTGGTACATCTACACAATGGAATATTACTCAGCTATCAAAAACAACGAGTTTTTGAAATTCGTAGGCAAATGTTTGGAACTGGAAAATATCATCCTGAGTGATCTAACCCAATCACAGAAAGACATACATGGTATGCACTCATTGATAAGTGGCTATTAACCCAAATGCTTGAATTACCCTAGATCCCTAGAACAAACGAAACTCAAGACGGATGATCAAAATGTGAATGCTTCACTCCTTCTTTAAATGAGGAAAAAGAATACACTTGGCAGGGAAGGGAGAGGCAAAGATTAAAACAGAGACTGAAGGAACACCCATTCAGAGCCTGCCCCACATGTGGCCCATACATATACAGCCACCCAATTAGACAAGATGGATGAAGCAAAGAAGTGCAGACCGACAGGAGCCCGATGTAGATCGCTCCTGAGAGACACAGCCAGAATACAGCAAATACAGAGGCGAATGCCAGCAGCAAACCACTGAACTGAGAATAGGTCCCCTATTGAAGAAATCAGAGAAAGAATGGAAGAGCTTGAAGGGGCTCGAGACCCCAAAAGTACAACAATGCCAAGGAACCAGAGCTTCCAGGGACTAAGCCACTACCTAAGACTTTACATGGACTGACCCTGGACTCTGACCCCATAGGTACCAATGAATATCCTAGTAAGAGCACCAGTGGAAGGGGAAGCCCTGGGTCCTGCTAAGACTGAACCCCCAGTGAACTAGTCTATGGGGGGAGGGCGGCAATGGGGGGAGGGTTGGGAGGGGAACACCCATAAGGAAGGGGAGGGGGGAGGGGGATGTTTGCCTGGAAACCGGGAAAGGGAATAACACTCGAAATGTATATAAGAAATACTCAAGTTAATAAAAAAAATGTTCATACAAAAAAAAATCAATATTGAAACTAAAGAATTAAAAATAATGGCATGAGCATTTGTTAGAGAGACTCAAGAGTGAGAATTTTAGATTCAAGAAAGTATGTTTTTATTTTATTTTATTAATTACTTTATTTATATCACAAATGTTGCCCACTCCCATTACTCCCTCCCAGAGTACTTTCTCCCACTCCTTATTTGCCTCAGAGGGTAACACGGCAGGGCATCCCCCATCCCTGGGACTTCAAGTCTCTCATCCTCTCTCACTGAGTCCAGAAAGGGAAGGCTTCTGCTGCATATGTGCCCAGAGCCTCAGACCAGCCTGAGTATGTTCTTTATTTGGTGGGTTAGACACTGTTGGCCTTCCTATGTGTTGTCATCATCTGCAGTTCCTCAGTTCTTCTCCTAACTCTTCCACAGGTGGCCCTGACCTCAGTCCAACTCCTCGTGGGAACATACCCAAAAGATTCACCACAATATTGCAAGGACACAAGGACATGTGCCCCTTATATCCATAGCAGTGTTATTTGTAACAACCAGAAACTGGAAACAATCCAGATGTCCCACAACTTAAGACTGGATGAAGATTCGTTTACATAATGAAATATTATTCAGCTTTTAAAAACAAGGATGTCGTGAATTTTGCAGTCAGATGGGTGGAACTATAAAATGACATCCTGACTAAGTTAATCTAGACATGAAAGGACATATATGTTATGTACTCACTGAAACATTGATATTAGTCAAAAAGTACAGACTACCCATGATATACCCCACAAACTTTACCAAGTTAAAAATGGAGGAAGGCCAAAGTGAGGATGCTTCAATACCACTTACAAGGGGGAACAAAATAATCATGAGAAGCAGAAGGAGGGAGGGACTTGCAGAGGAGGCAAGGAGGGGTGGAGGAGGGAAAATTATCAGAATCATGTATGTGAAGAGACAGGTGAGAAGCCCAGAACTTCAGGAGAATAAATGAAAATGCCTATGCAGCTGTGCAGGGTGGGAGGTACAGAGAAGCTCTAGAATGTCCCAGAGACCTGGGATAGGGAGGATCCCAAGACTCAATTTGGTTGATCTTAGTAGAAATGTCCAACAGTGGCGATATGGAACCTGAAGATACCACCTCTAGTAGTAATAACACCCAAGTGAGCAATGGGATACCAACCCACCTTCTAAATTTTAACCCTAAATTGTTCCTGTCTAAAAGAAATGCAGGGACAAAGGTGGAACAGATACTGAAGGAATAGCTGACCAGTGACTGGACCAAGTGGGGATCCATCTGATGGGTGGGCACCAAACCCTAACACTATTACTGATGCCATGTTGTGCTTGCAGACAGGAGCCTAGAAGGCTGTCCTCTGAGAGGCTCTACCATTGTCTGACAGACACAAATACAGATACTCGTAGTCAAGAAAGTATTTTTTAATGACACAGATATGCAAAACAAAGAAAAATAATAAACACTATGATTAAAAGTTACTAAAATGGTCAAATTCCTGTATAAAATATAAACATCTAGTTTTTGAAATATTTGATGAAACAGAGTGTCTAGTTCAATTCCTGAACAAGAACATTAGCAACAATGTAAGAAAGTCAGAAAGGTACATCAGATTTTGAGAACACACCAAGAAATATTTGAATCAAACATTTATCAGTTATATAAAAAAGATCTCTGGAAAGTATCATAAATTTAGCAGATGAAATAAAAGATATCCAGGTTGGAAGACAATATAAAAGCCATAGTGTATTTGGACTAGATATCAGTAAATATTAAAAATTAATTAATTAATTAAATTAATTAACCATAACCACAACTTTCACATAGTATAAGAACCCTTTGCAGAGGTTAGCATTATCAATTCATTTGATAGATATTGGGGCTTAGAGAACATTAAAAGCATCGACAGTAAATCAATATGATTGAATATATATGAATATCAAAGTATATGCAGTATTTAGATCCAAAAACTTATAATCACTAAAGATTCTTTGCACATAACAGTGTAATATTCCAGTTAACATTCCAATATTTGATAATAAAAAATGATAAAAAAGAGCTGAAGAGAAAAATAAGAGCATATTAGACAAATCATTGGAGCATCAGCCCTTTCAACACAAACTCTCAAAGAATAGAGTAATATGTATGTTTCAACCCCTGAGAAAAATATTACTGCCAACCGTGGATATGATATACAGAAAAGTGATCTTCTAAAATGAGTAGGAAAATGAATACATTTAAAAAAACTAAATCAAATTCTGCACAATAACCTAGCACTACAGGAGGATATTTAAGAATATGGCACACAGAGAAGAAAGGAAGGCAGAAAGGCTTTGGAAAGGATGTTTTCCATGAGAGGAATATATGAACAAATAAGAAGGAAGAAAGGATTACCTGTGTCTCAGTAAATCCCTTGCATTTCTTCCTTTTTATGTGGTTATAAGACAAGCTGCATAATCAATCACTACTGTTAAGTAACCAATATCAGACCAAAAAGTCCTTTCAATCAAGTCCACATTGGCAGATCAATGAATTTAGCAATATTGAGGAGTGTTATGTGCATATCTCCCTCACTATAAGGCTACTCATGCAAACAACTCACAATAGCTACTGCAGTGGAGTTTTCTGTGCTGCTCAAGAATGGCTCCCACAGACTCTTGTCTCCCATGGCACATTCCTGTGGTTAATATAAACCCAGTAAGAATACTCTTCTATTGTCTTGTCAGTCTCTTGATTCTTAAAACTTTATAAAACTCACATTAATGGACATGACAGGTCAGATAGATCATCATACAACTATAGTGTGTAATTTCAATACCCTACTGTAACTTTTACATAGGGCATTCACAAAACATACAAAAAAGTCCTTAGTTAAACTACACCATAAATCAAATAGACTTTAGATAGAGAAACACCATATTCTCTACTACAAACCAAGTTTTACTACTATTATTACTTTCTATTATTTTTATAATAGAAAGCATTCCTTCTATATTATCATACACTGTAAAAATTCATAAGGGCTTTTTACTAAGGAACGAAAACTAGAACATTCTTCAGCTATGTCCTTCTTCAGCATATATGTTAGCATATACTTGGAGGACAGCTATTAAGTAAACCTACAATGTGCTTACACATTTGTGTTCACTATGGCATTATTCACAAGTGCTATTATGAGATCAATATAGATGCCCAGATTATTAGTGTATTATATATATATATCCATATACAGTATATACAGTATATGCAGTATATATGCTATGGTATATAAAACAGTGGTGATTTATACTACTTTTATCAATTTTACAAACACACCACAAATGCATATAACTTTTGGTCAATACATACATATACATATACATACATAAGTATAATTTTTAGACAGTATTTCTATTTAAAACTGTGGGTGTGTATGTGTGTGTATTTGTATGCTTATAGTTTCTTATAGTTTCATAAAATTAGAAATGGGATTATGGGGTTTGATGAACCATTAAGACAACTCGGGAAAAAAGGTGTAATGGAATATGTATCTCATAAAAACAAAAGGAAGAATGATTTGTGGCTAGCAAAGGAATGAACTAGGTGTTAAGGGGAAATCACCTTGGAGGAACAGGAAAGAGGAAGAATGAGAAAATTAGAATTGTACAGATAAGTAAGAAGTACATCATGAAACTAAATATGTTGAACATATTCTAATATAAAAATTAATTTAGAAGTAAAAGGCATAAAATAAATGGTGAATATTAGAATAAAAATAAGTAATACAGTTCTTGAAAAACAAAAATATGCTTAATATATGAATAAAAAGGTTATTCTGATGAGAACAGAGACCTAAACAATTTTTGCAATGTGAGTCATAAAAAAAGGATAGAAATACTAAATAAATAATATTGGAGTTGAAAGTCAGAACAAAACAACTGACACCACCGAGAACATTATACAGTTTTTTTGTTTGTTTGTTGGTTTTTGTGAAACCTAGGCAAAAATACACTGAAAAACTAGTAGAAAATTTCGGGACATATACAATCTAAAATAGAATGTTGGAGATGTGAATAATCTGAAATATCCAATAATGAGAAATGAGATTAAATAAATAATAAAATGTATTACAGCAAAGAAAAGTCTAGGGCTGTATTGTTTCATTATTGATTTTAAGAAAGCTTTAAAGAAATATCACAGTTATTCCCCAAATTTTGCAAATAATTGAAAGGGCATGAGCCATTTAATACCAGTCTATCATCAATATTCTACCAATACCCAAACCAGACAAAGTCAATTAAAAAGGAATAGCAAGTGGTTAAGGTAATGCAGACGAGAGACCACATGTAGACAAAATTAACTAAGCTTCTGTAGATGTAACCATTTTAGAAAACAGCCGGGAAGTACTTCAACAAATTAAGACAAATACAGCCACTATATGATTCATCATACCTACTGCTAGATATAGATGAAAGGAGACAAGCATTTCAGAATGCCCGTATTCTCAGGTTAATTCCTAGCATTGTTCATAATAAACAATGTATGAAATGAGATCTTTATTTGTAGGAAACTTGGTAAAATATGTGGTGCCTGTGTCTACGGAGATGGCTCAATTAGTAGAGTGATTGGCAAGGATCTGGTTGAACTCTCCAGCACCTACAGAAAAAGTTAGATGTAATGTTACATGCACCCAATCCCATATGTACACACACACACACAGACACACAAATATATATGTGTAAATATGATATGGTACATATACGAAAGGTATCTTTAATGTTTCTAACAAAAAATAATATGTAACTCTCTGATAAGTGCTACTTCTGACATGTTCATTGTACTCTTGTTCACAGGGATACCCCTGTCAGTTTGTATATTAGGTACAATTATAATATGAAAATTAGTACTAAAATATGTGGTAAGAAGGTGATTTAACAAATGAATGCATATATATATGTACATATATATACACACATATATATATACACATATATATGTATATATATTATGATGAGAACTCATACAACTTGTTGGAATATTAAAGGGAAACCCTGGCTAGAGAAATGGCTTAGTAGAAAAGGACAAGTCTGGCATGAAAGTCACTCCAATTTCTGTCAGCAGCACTAAAGATACAATAGTAAAACATAAGGAAGAGGAAAAATTAAACAGCATGAAACAATGAATAATAAAATCACAGTTTTAAAGCCTGATGATTTTCTTCCTGTATATTTACTCTTGATGTATTTTCTTTAATTCCAATTAACATTTGACTATAAGAAGACCTAACTTTTTGATCCTTTCATTAAATAATGGGAATTATTGTCATTTTTCTTTAAACTTGGCTGAGCTTGTGAAACTTTGTCTTTGAAAGAGGAGTAGAAGTGATACAATTTTAATTGGAAGTAGAAGTCCAAAATAACCCTGCAGCTTTCCATTGGTTGTTAGGAAGAGTTACCACAGGAATCATACCTACCACCTTGTAAGGCATTCAAGAATCCTATCTGTTTTGATGTTGTTGTTGTTGTTGTTGCTGCTGCTGCTGCTGCTGCTGTTGTTGTTTTTGTTTTTAAGAAGTCAAATCCTCATGAAAACCTGTATGGTGTTACTCTATTAATCACACAATGCCACCATTTCAAGTTACCCAGGGATGAGGATTCTGGTGGATTTAAATTCTTATCCAGTCTTCCAAGCATCACAGAGATGCCAAAAATTGCATTCCCTATATCCCATCTTCATGTGGGAGCTTAACATAAGGGTCAATGGGACATCTTCTGAGTACTTGATGTATGAAAACTGTACTAGAGAAATAGAATGCCCAGAATCAGAGAATAGCTATTTATATGCTTCTGTGAGAACTTAATAGCATTGATCATTTCTCTCATAAAGATTTGTTCAATTTAACCAACTTAAAGTTATCCTATGTGGGCAGCACATGGTAGATATACATAAATTCCCAGAACTCATCAGGCAGGACCAGGGCAACTGTAAACATGAGATCCACTTGAACTTCTGCCATAGTTATGCTTCTATTGTTGAACCAGGGCAGGGAGGCAGGAGTGGGTGAGTGGTTGAGGAACCACCCTCATAGAAGCATGAGGAGAGGGTATGGCATAGGGGGTTTCCATAAGGGAAACTGGGAAAGGGGATAATATTTGAAATTTAAGTAAACAAAATATCCAATAAAAATAAATAAATAAAAGACCAAGGCAATTTATAAAAGAAAGTGTGTTTTAAGAAAGAATTTAAGTGAAAGTTTGCTATCAGTTTTAGTGGATTCATCCATGACCACCATGGCCAACCCCAAAGAAGTAGACAGGCAAGTAGTCAGGCATGGTGTTGAAGCAGTAGCTAAGAGCTTATGTCCACAAGAAGGAGATACAAGAAAGGAGACTATGTAAGGTACTAGTCTTTTGAAACCTCAAAGCCTACCTCCAGTCCCACTAACAAGGTTATACTTTCTAATGCTTTCCAAACAGTTCTACCAATGAAGAACGGGCTATTCAAATATATGATGCCTGGGTGGTGGGTGATTGGGCAGATTCTCCCTCAAACTACTATATCCACAGAGAGTCCGTGGTGGAAAATGAGGTACTCAATTCATTTAACAAAATGGAGACAACTATCTATTGTATCTTATGAAACATTCGGGCTTTTTGTTATAATTAACAAATATAAATATTTCCTTTTAGGTTCAGGTGACTTTCTAATGCTACTATAAAATGTGTATTTTTATTTGCTTACTATCATTATGGCCTTATATACAGTGAGATCATGTGACTCATATACCTTTAAACTTTCAATTTTTTGAGAGTAAAGACTAGCTCTCATTTTTATCATCATTTTGTCACACACACACTCTTTACAAATTTTCTAAACATGGGAATTCAGATAAAACCTTGTTTAACACAAAAAGGACCTACTTCAGTTCAAACAAGAAGGTTTTAAAAGTCTAGAGATGGAAGTAAAAATGAGAACTAAAAATGTAAAAGACATTTCAAAAGAATGCTTATTTTGTGTGTACAGTGTCAACCTTATTGTTCAGATAGGAAGTTAGACAATGGCCTCCTGCAGAGACATATGTTTGGAGATTAGAGGAGGGTCATGTAGATTAACACGTAATAAGAGATACATAAAAAATAGTGGTAAACAGAATTGGCCAGAATTTTTTATCATGAGGTTGCATCCTAGAATACTTAATTTTCAGAGAAAAGAGATTTTGACAGCTGTTTAAAGTTAACTGGAATTCAAAACAAGCATAATTTTGATACTGTCATTTATGTGCCTATCACAATTACAACTACATAAAAAGAAGCATGTGAAGCATAATAAAATATTTAAACTTGCCAAATGGAAGGAAGCTCTCATGTCAATCAAAACATCAAGTACAGTCTGTGGTTATTTTACCTTTATATATTTTGGAGGACTATATGATAGTAAAGATTATTTAATTAAGCTTGATTTAACTGTAAAATTCATTCTTATTAGCATATGATACAATAGTTATTTTGACCAAGAGGTAGTTTTTGGTTAAAGAATATCTCTTATATCTCTTGCTACCATGGTATGCTAATTCCTAATACAGTAGTTTTTAAGGTTAGTAGAAACAAGAGCACAATTAGCATTCCAAAACATCACTAGCTTCAGAAAGATGTGTACATAAGACTACATTTTTAAACCAAATTAAATATTTATTTAACAAAATCTAATTTAAGACAAGTGTGATTCAGAGTAGGGAAACAACGAGATTAATTTGAAACATTTGTATTATATAAAGTTTAATATATTAAATAAAATATTCATACAATAATAAAATGTCAAATGGTACAAAAAGAGATTAAAATTTCTATAGCTTTGTCGTTAAGCTAGTGCAATATAGTAGTCATTAGCCTTCTATCAGATCATTGGCAAATACATGGAGGTGGGACTAGGGTCATGAACATTTGAAAAGAAATAGTGTTTTATCTCTTAAGAGGCGCAGTGTAGATCCGTGATTTATTTGCTTTTAAAATACAAAACAAGTTCCAAGGAAACCTTGCAAAATTCATCAGAAGGAATATGTCAGAAATACAATGCCTTTGAAACAAAACAATAATTATAATCTGGCATAAGTATGTTCTTTATAAAGAAATCTATCCTCACTTTAACTAATTAGCCAATTAGCTTACCAAGTAAATAAGAAAATAAAATTAATGTACACATTGAAATTATTCTCCTTATTTGACTAGAAATTTCAATCTTCTATGGAAAGAGGTAAATCCTAATTGGGAGAGGTTTAAGAACACTGAAAATGAAGGAATGGTGCTGGTAAAAACAGCAAGATAGTCTAAGGGCCAAAGCCCTAATTTTAAAACTACATGGTAGAATGCTTTCACCCTTGAAAAATAAGTAACTTTGTGTCATCGTTATCTCAGTTCAGAAACCTTAGTGTTGGTAACCCATTATTCTGGTTCCTGCAATGGTACCTGCTGTAGACATAGTGATCGGGGTAGGAATATCCTTTTACAGGAAGGAGTTGTGGTTTTCTTAAAATCATAAGTTGTTTTCTAGTTTCAGTGATTTTGTTAGTATCTGCTGTGATATCAAGGGCTGAAGGGTTTGCTTAGTAGTTAAAAAGCTTATTGTTCTCGCAAGGAAACCTTGTTCTGTTTCTAGAACCCACATCAGGCAGCTGAAAAGGACTTGTGCGTACACACACACACACACACACACACACACACACACACACACCACATTTTTTTTTTTTATTAACTTGAGTATTTCTTATATACATTTCGAGTGTTATTCCCTTTCCCGGTTTCCGGGCAAACATCCCCCTCCCCCCTCCCCTTCCTTATGGGTGTTCCCCTCCCAACCCTCCCACCATTGCCGCCCTCCCCCCATAGACTAGTTCACTGGGGGTTCAGTCTTAGCAGGACCCAGGGCTTCCCCTTCCACTGGTGCTCTTACTAGGATATTCATTGCTACCTATGGGGTCAGAGTCCAGGGTCAGTCCATGTATAGTCTTTAGGTAGTGGCTTAGTCCCTGGAAGCTCTGGTTGCTTGGCATTGTTGTACTTTTGGGGTCTCGAGCCCCTTCAAGCTCTTCCAGTTCTTTCTCTGATTCCTTCAATAGGGGACCTATTCTCAGTTCAGTGGTTTGCTGCTGGCATTCGCCTCTGTATTTGCTGTATTCTGGCTGTGTCTCTCAGGAGCGATCTACATCCGGCTCCTGTCGGTCTGCACTTCTTTGCTTCATCCATCTAGTCCAATTGGGTGGCTGTATATGTATGGGCCAAATGTGGGACAGGCTCTGAATGGGTGTTCCTTCAGTCTCTGTTTTAATCTTTGCCTCTCCCTTCCCTGCCAAGGGTATTCTTTTTCCTCATTTAAAGAAGGAGTGAAGCATTCACATTTTGATCATCCGTCTTGAGTTTCGTTTGTTCTAGGAATCTAGGGTAATTCAAGCATTTGGGCTAATAGCCACTTATCAATGAGTGCATACCATGTATGTCTTTCTGTGATTGGGTTAGTTCACTCAGGATGATATTTTCCAGTTCCAACCATTTGCCTACGAATTTCATAAACTCGTTGTTTTTGATAGCTGAGTAGTATTCCATTGTGTAGATGTACCACATTTTCTGTATCCATTCCTCTGTTGAAGGGCATCTGGGTTCTTTCCATTTTCTGGCTATTATAAATAAGGCTGCGATGAACATAGTGGAGCACGTGTCTCTTTTATATGTTGAGGCATCTTTTGGGTATATGCCCAAGAGAGGTATAGCTGGATCCTCAGGCAGTTCAATGTCCAATTTTCTGAGGAACCTCCAGACTGATTTCCAGAATGGTTTTACCAGTCTGCAATCCCACCAACAATGGAGGAGTGTTCCTCTTTCTCCACAACCTCGCCAGCATCTGCTGTCACCTGAGTTTTTGATCTTAGCCAATCGCACTGGTGTGAGGTGAAATCTCAGGGTTGTTTTGATTTGCATTTCCCTTATGACTAAAGATGTTCAACATTTCTTTAGGTGTTTCTCAGCCATTCGGCATTCCTCAGCTGTGAATTCTTTGTTTAGCTCTGAACCCCATTTTTTAATAGGGTTATTTGTTTCCCTGCGGTCTAACTTCTTGAGTTCTTTGTATATTTTGGATATAAGGCCTCTATCTGTTGTAGGGTTGGTAAAGATCTTTTCCCAATCTGTTGGTTGCCGTTTTGTCCTAACCACAGTGTCCTTTGCCTTACAGAAGCTTTGCAGTTTTATGAGATCCCATTTGTCAATTCTTGATCTTAGAGCATAAGCCATTGGTGTTTTGTTCAGGAAATTTTTTCCAGTGCCCATGTGTTCCAGATGCTTCCCTAGTTTTTCTTCTATTAGTTTGAGTGTGTCTGGTTTGATGTGGAGGTCCTTGATCCACTTGGACTTAAGCTTTGTACAGGGTGATAAGCATGGATCGATCTGCATTCTTCTACATGTTGCCCTCCAGTTGAACCAGCACCATTTGCTGAAAATGCTATCTTTTTTCCATTGGATGGTTTTGGCTCCTTTGTCAAAAATCAAGTGACCATAGGTGTGTGGGTTCATTTCTGGGTCTTCAATTCTATTCCATTGGTCTATCTGTCTGTCTCTGTACCAATACCATGCAGTTTTTATCACTATTGCTCTGTAATACTGCTTGAGTTCAGGGATAGTGATTCCCCATGAAGTCCTTTTATTGTTGAGGATAGCTTTAGCTATCCTGGGTTTTTTGTTATTCCAGATGAATTTGCAAATTGTTCTGTCTAACTCTTTGAAGAATTGGATTGGTATTTTGATGGGGATTGCATTGAATCTGTAGATTGCTTTTGGTAAAATGGCCATTTTTACTATATTAATCCTGCCAATCCATGAGCATGGGAGATCTTTCCATCTTCTGAGGTCTTCTTCAATTTCTTTCTTCAGTGTCTTGAAGTTCTTATTGTACAGATCTTTTACTTGCTTGGTTAAAGTCACACCGAGGTACTTTATATTATTTGGGTCTATTATGAAGGGTGTCGTTTCCCTAATTTCTTTCTCGGCTTGTTTCTCTTTTGTATAGAGGAAGGCAACTGATTTATTTGAGTTAATTTTATACCCAGCCACTTTGCTGAAGTTGTTTATCAGCTTTAGTAGTTCTCTGTTGGAACTTTTGGGATCACTTAAATATACTATCATATCATCTGCAAATAGTGATATTTTGACCTCTTCTTTTCCGATCTGTATCCCTTTGATCTCCTTTTGTTGTCTGATTGCTCTGGCTAGAACTTCAAGAACTATATTGAATAAGTAGGGAGAGAGTGGGCAGCCTTGTCTAGTCCCTGATTTTAGTGGGATTGCTTCAAGTTTCTCTCCATTTAGTTTAATGTTAGCAACTGGTTTGCTGTATATGGCTTTTACTATGTTTAGGTATGGGCCTTGAATTCCTATTCTTTCCAGGACTTTTATCATGAAGGGGTGTTGAATTTTGTCAAATGCTTTCTCAGCATCTAATGCAATGATCATGTGGTTCTGTTCTTTCAGTTTGTTTATATAATGGATCACGTTGATGGTTTTCCGTATATTAAACCATCCCTGCATGCCTGGGATGAAGCCTACTTGATCATGGTGGATGATTGTTTTGATGTGCTCTTGAATTCGGTTTGCCAGAATTTTATTGAGTATTTTTGCGTCGATATTCATAAGGGAAATTGGTCTGAAATTCTCTTTCTTTGTTGTGTCTTTGTGTGGTTTAGGTATAAGAGTAATTGTAGATACGTAGAAGGAATTCGGTAGGGCTCCATCTGTTTCAATTTTGTGGAATCGTTTGGATAATATTGGTATGAGGTCTTCTATGAAGGTTTGATAGAATTCTGCACTAAACCCATCTGGACCTGGGCTCTTTTTGGTTGGGAGACCTTTAATGACTGCTTCTATTTCCTTAGGAGTTATGGGGTTGTTTAACTGGTTTATCTGTTCCTGATTTAACTTTGATACCTGGTATCTGTCTAGGAAATTGTCCATTTCCTGAAGATTTTCAAATTTTGTTGAATATAGGTTTTTATAGTAAGATCTGATGATTTTTTGAATTTCCTCTGAATCTGTAGTTATGTCTCCCTTTTCATTTCTGATTTTGTTAATTTGGACGCACTCTCTGTGTCCTCTCGTTAGTCTGGCTAAGGGTTTATCTATCTTTTTGATTTTCTCAAAGAACCAACTTTTGGTCCTGTTGATTCTTTCTATGGTCCTTTTTGTTTCTACTTGGTTGATTTCAGCTCTGAGTTTGATTATTTCCTGCCTTCTACTCCTCCTGGGTGTATTTGCTTCTTTTTGTTCTAGAGCTTTTAGGTGTGCTGTCAAGCTGCTGACATATGGTCTTTCCTGTTTCTTTCTGCAGGCACTCAGCGCTATGAGTTTTCCTCTTAGCACAGCTTTCATTGTGTCCCATAAGTTTGAGTATGTTGTATCTTCATTTTCATTAAATTCTAAAAAGTTTTTAATTTCTTTCTTTATTTCTTCCTTGACCAGGTTATCATTGAGTAGAGCATTGTTCAATTTCCACGTATATGTGGGCATTCTTCCCTTATTGTTATTGAAGACCAGTTTTAGGCCGTGGTGGTCCGATAGCACGCATGGGATTATTTCTATCTTTCTGTACCTGTTGAGGCCCGTTTTTTGACCAATTATATGGTCAATTTTGGAGAAAGTACCATGAGGAGCTGAGAAGAAGGTATATCCTTTTGCTTTAGGATAGAATGTTCTATAAATATCCGTTAAGTCCATTTGGCTCATGACTTCTCTTAGTCTGTCGACATCACTGTTTAATTTCTGTTTCCATGATCTGTCCATTGATGAGAGTGGGGTGTTGAAATCTCCCACTATTATTGTGTGAGGTGCAATGTGTGTTTTGAGCTTTAGTAAGGTTTCTTTTATGTATGTAGGTGCCCTTGTATTTGGGGCATAGATATTTAGGATTGAGAGTTCATCTTGGTGGATTTTTCCTTTGATGAATATGAAGTGTCCTTCCTTATCTTTTTTGATGACTTTTAGTTGGAAATTGATTTTATTTGATATTAGAATGGCTACTCCAGCTTGCTTCTTCTGACCATTTGCTTGGAAAGTTGTTTTCCAGCCTTTCACTCTGAGGTAGTGTCTGTCTTTGTCTCTGAGGTGTGTTTCCTGTAGGCAGCAGAATGCAGGGTCCTCGTTGCGTATCCAGTTTGTTAATCTATGTCTTTTTATTGGGGAGTTGAGGCCATTGATATTGAGAGATATTAAGGAATAGTGATTATTGTTTCCCTTTATATTCATATTTGTATGTGAGGTTATGTTTGTGTGCTTTCATTCTCTTTGTTTTGTTGCCAAGACGATTAGTTTCTTGCTTCTTCTAGGGTATAGCTTGCCTCCTTATGTTGGGCTTTACCATTTATTATCCTTTGTAGTGCTGGATTTGTAGAAAGATACTGTGTAAATTTGGTTTTGTCATGGAATATCTTGGTTTCTCCATCAATGTTAATTGAGAGTTTTGCTGGATACAGTAACCTGGGCTGGCATTTGTGTTCTCTTAGGGTCTGTATGACATCAGTCCAGGATCTTCTGGCCTTCATAGTTTCTGGCGAGAAGTCTGGTGTGATTCTGATAGGTCTCCCTTTATATGTTACTTGACCTTTTTCCCTTACTGCTTTTAATATTCTTTCTTTATTTTGTGCGTTTGGTGTTTTGACAATTATGTGACGGGAGGTGTTTCTTTTCTGGTCCAATCTATTTGGAGTTCTGTAGGCTTCTTGTATGCCTATGGGTATCTCTTTTTTTAGGTTAGGGAAGTTTTCTTCTATGATTTTGTTGAAGATATTTACTGGTCCTTTGAGCTGGGAGTCTTCACTCTCCTCTATACCTATTATCCTTAGGTTTGATCTTCTCATTGAGTCCTGGATTTCCTGTATGTTTTGGACCAGTAGCTTTTTCCGCTTTACATTATCTTTGACAGTTGAGTCAATGATTTCTATGGAATCTTCTGCTCCTGAGATTCTCTCTTCCATCTCTTGTATTCTGTTGGTGAAGCTTGTATCTACAGCTCCTTGTCTCTTCTTTTGGTTTTCTATATCCAGGGTTGTTTCCATGTGTTCTTTCTTGATTGCTTCTATTTCCGTTTTTAATTCCTTCATCTGTTTGATTGTGTTTTCCTGGAATTCTTTCAGGGATTATTGCCATTCCTCTCTGTAGGCCTCTCCTTGTTTATTAATGTTTTCCTGTGTTTCCCTAAGTGTGTTCATGTCTTTCTTGATGTCCTCCAGCATCATGATCAAATATGATTTTGAAACTAGATCTTGCTTTTCTGGTGTGTTTGGATATTCCATGTTTGTTTTGGCGGGAGAATTGGGCTCCGATGATGGCATGCAGTCTTGGTTTCTGTTGCTTGGGTTCCTGCGCTTGCCTCTCGCCATCAGATTATCTCTAGTGTTACTTTGTTCTGCTATTTCTGACAGTGGCTAGACTGACCTATAAGCCTGTGTGTCAGGAGTGCTGTAGACCTGTTTTCCTCTCTTTCAGTCAGTTATGGGGACAGTGTGTTCTGCTTCCCGGCGTGTAGTTTTTCCTCTCTACAGGTCTTCAGCTGTTCCTGTGGGCCTGTGTCTTGAGTTCACCAGGCAGCTTTCTTGCAGCAGAAAATTTGGTCTTACCTGTGGTCCCGAGGCTCAGGTTCGCTCGTGGGGTGCTGCCCAGGGGCTCTCTGCAGCGGCTGCAACCAGGAAGACCTGTGCCGCCCCTTCCGGGAGCTTCAGTGCACCAGGGTTCCAGATGGTCTTTGGCTTTTTCCCCTGGCGTCCGAGATGTGTGTGCAGGGAGCAATCTCTTCTGGTTTCCCAGGCTTGTCTGCCTCTCTGAAGGTTTAGCTCTCCCTCCCACGGGATTTGGGTGCAGAGAACTGTTTATCCGGTCTGTTTCTTTCCACACACCACATTTTATATCTTAGGAAAAGGACAGTTTAAGACACTACCATCAAAGGTTTTGTCTTGACCCAGGGTCTAGGAAGGAGATACCTGAATTAAGAATAGGAGTGCTGTAGATATGGAGGGAACCTCTTTTCTTATGTCTTTAATTGGATATTTTCTTTATTTGCATTTCAAATGTTATTCCCTTTCTCAGTTTTCCCTCCAGAAATCCCCCAACCAAACTCCTCATCTCCTGTCTCCATGAGGGTGCTCCCCCACCACCTACCCAACCACTCCCACCTCCTCCCCTCCCATCCCTGGCATTCCCCTACATTGGGGCACTGAGCCTTCACTCATTCACTTTCCTCCCATTGATGCCCAACATGGCCCATCCTCTGCTACATGTGTGGCTGGAGCCATGGGTCTCTCCATGTCCACTCTTTGGTTGGTGGTTTAGTCCCTGGGCGCTTTGGGGGTTCCAGTTGGTTGATATTGTCGTACTTCCTATGGTGTTTCAAACCCCCTCAGCTACCTCAGTCCTTTCTCTAACTCTAGAGGGAACCTCTTCAGAGGTTTTTGACATAAGAAGGCTAGCATCAGACAGACCCTCCAGATACTTAGGAAAGTAGAAAAGGTATGGAGTAATACACAGGTTGAAAACACACATTCTCTACAACCTCAGACTTTCTCTGCAGGTCATGTTATGAGAGCTCAACAGGAAATCAGAGAGACCACAGTCTGGTTGGTTTATTGTCAGTTAGGAGCAAGCTAGGATTCTCTGGGATGATGTTCCTCAACTGAGAAAACACCCCCATTAAATTGGATGCAGGCAAGACTGTAGAAACATTTTCTTGGTCAGAGATGGATATGGGCAGAAATACCTTTGGGCAGGATGTTCTTAGCTGTATGAGCCGGCAGGCTGAGAGATACATGGTGAAGTAAGTTATGTGGTAATATGGCTTCAACTCTCTGTCCTGTCTCCAAATTCTGGCAGAGTTCCTGCCCTGACTTCCCTCAGATATGGAGTGTGAGCTTTGAGTTGTAAGAGGAAATAAACCCATTCCTCCACAAGTTCCTTTCAGTCCTGGTGTCTAATAACAGCAACTGAAAAAGAACTAAAACAAAGGTATTCTATAGAAAGCCATTTTCAAAGGTATTAAAGGAGCAGATGAGCTTAGAAAACTCTTTTGATGCAACAAATAAGGAATGACCAATTATCAACAACAATAATAAATTGCACATTCTTTGCATTCCCCATAGAGTTTGAGTTTGTCAGGGTCATTTAAATGCATTGTTTGATCTTATTATGGTTATTATCCCTAACTTACAAGTCACAGCAATCTCATAAACTGGGTCACTGAATACTTCTATTTCACTTACAGGGAAAGATGAAAAAATCATGGGACGATAGTAAGAAGTTGAAATAAAAATGAAAGTTATAGCTCTTTATTGGCAAGTTCAAAAAGCAGGTTAGAGACTCAATTTACTTTTGTATAGAGAGGGAAGTGCTCTGTAGCTCCAATAATTTAAAAATAAACAGAATATTACAACAGTCCACATAGAGTCAACGCATAAGCTGAAACACTAGACCATTGCACACGATTTTAGTAAAAATAACTAGTAACATCAGCACAACATGGTATTTATCCCAGAGATTTCTTCTTTGGTTTCTGTAGCCTCAGGAAGGGGCTGGCCTTTGTTAGGTTGAGGTACTAGGGTAATGAACTCTAGTGAACTGTAATGATAACCTGAAGTAAGACTTTTTCAAATGTGATTTGGGTGGTGAGAAACTGAGAAAAATGCAGCAAAATTTAGTAGAAAGGGTACCACACTAGAGGGAGAATGACCTAGACCCTGCACATGAGCAGTAACAAGCTGTGGAATTTAAGACTAATCTTTACTCTCAGAGTGCCACAAGAACACTTCCTCCTGGCTGTTCTCCTTCTTAGAATAACTCATGTCCCAAAGTTCATTTGTCTGTACTTTTAAGACCACAGAGCCCAATTTCCCATAGGCATGCTTTCTTCTCAAGCAAAGCTCAGGGCATCTTATTTATGTTTCTTCATGCAGCTACCTGATTGCATCTTGTGTATTTATAAGATGTCCTTTATCCAGCTTGTCCTGCTGATCACAGACAGGTATCCAGCCAGCTATTTTGTAATTACTTTCAACAAGACCTATGCACTGGAGTGGATGTATGAATGAGTACATGAGAACATGCACGTACACAAGAGTGGATTGTTTTAAGTTCGATTTTGATAAAATTGTTCTTACAGTCGTCAAAATTAAAGCAATGAACTATTCTCAGAGACCTATTAATTAACACAATATATATATATATATATGTAAACTCAGATTTTTATAACCAAAGAAATCAGAAGTAAATATTATACTTATCGAGGATAGCAAAAAGAGGCTTTATTTTTAGAATGAGAGAATTGAATTAGAAGTTTCAAAAGCAGTATTTCACACTGATATCAACAAGCAGGTATTTTCATAGGCCTGCGTGGGCATCCAGAACATCAGAAACTACAGAGGCAGCTTAGTGTAAGCCACAGCCCCATTCTGTTCCTTCCCGTGGGATGCCCCATCTGTGTACTAGCTTTGATCTGGTGTCACAAACAAACAGTATCTATTTATTCAAGAGAACAAATGTTACTTTTGGTGTAAACCCTGGGGAAACTCAGAAGAGGACATAAGCTTGGGGAGGCCATTGATTTTCAAAGTGTGGATCTGAATAATCCATGACATTTATTTTTTTGACTGCTAGAAGATGCACAGAGAGGTGGTGAGCTTCCCTTGTTCTTCAGCATAAGTCTGTCTTTTCTTTTGTAGTTGTCTTCTTTATGAAGGTACTGAGTATATTATAATGAAAAAGCCAGAGCTGCATGTTTGCTTTCTAATAATCTTGTATATGCTACCATAGATGCCCTGAATTTCTGTTTGATTTCAAAAACTAACTTTTTTTCTGATATTTTATACTCATGTGTTATACATTTGTCACAGTTGAGAAGTTAATAAGATTGGCATATCATTACTAACTAAAGGCCAAAGGTGTTTGGTTTTGTCTTGTTCTAATTTGTATTGTTTTATTTTAGGGCCCACGATGCAATATATCTCTGTGGTTTTAGAGAAATGAAGGTCCTGTATCCTCTGGGATAACTGCACCCCAGTGAAACCTTTCCTCCACCTCTTCATTTTTTCAAAGCAACTCCTCTGTAGCCACTAATAGTTTTATTTTCAATATTTTATAATATTCCCCTTTCCATAGTTTTATTTCCTCTAGTTTCAGTCATACAATATCATCCCAGTAAGAAACATAACTTGAATATTCTAAAAGAAAGCAATAAGATTTAAATTACACCTCATTCTGAATAGTGATGGGGTTTTCTGCTATACCCTTACATCTTGCTTGGATTGTGGGTCATCTATTTGTCTCAGGTTTAGTCTCTAAAAAGCTTTCTTGTTTATCACATGACTTCAAAATAACACATTGCTAATGTCCAAGAGAAAATAATTCCCCTTAACAATAGCCTCAGAGGGAGAAAAGAGTCACAGAGGTGAAGGTGACCCGCACTGAGAGGAATAGCATGGATACTTGGCAACTACTGAGAAGGAGGAGCAGATAAATTCTAATACTATGAATCAGTGCTGTGGAGAGGGTGGTAAGAAATGAAAGACAAATCCCATACACAGTTTTATGTGGAAAGTGTTTTAACAGACATCTAATGAGACCTTGGAACACACTCCCTGTGAGTAATTGGGAAACATGCTATAGCTTTGCAGAATGGAGTGTAGCTTCTATCATATGATGTGCTTTATTTATAGATTAACTTCTTCAACTCTGTAAGACATGTTCTATTTTCTCATTATCTTGTCATGCCTTGATAGCTGGTGTTATTTGTTTAGTTCTGAATATATTAAATATATTCCATTATCTGACCATTACTTATTATTTATAAGCTTTTAATGAATGCCACTTATGAATATACCTATATGATCATCTGCATGCACGTTTATGCATTGTGCACTTACAACTCGTTTTTGTATATACTTAGGAACATAGTTGGCCAATCCCTTGATAAGTTCATACATTTTTAGAAAGAAGTTGACAAGCTGTTTTCACAAGATGTTGTTGTCCTTTCATGACTCCCAACAATTCTCATTCTTTCACATTTCTTCTGCTTCTGATGCTGTCATAGTTTTATATTTTAACAGAACTACACTTTAGAGACACCTTTGCCCTCATTTGAAATATGCATTTGGGTTTTTCCACAACAAAAAGTATTTTTAAAATGTCAGAAAGCTCTTTTTCATGAAATTGTGGTTTCATATGTTTCTGAAATATTCTCACCATGCCCAAATGAACTAAATATTCCTCCTTTTTAAGAAACTCTAAAGCATAGTGTCTGCTTTAGATCTTTGGCCTATTTTGAATGGAATCTTCAAATGTGCAGTTTCTGTACATAAATCAATAATCCTGTTAGTGGATTAATGTGCAGTACTACAGTTTTATTTAAAATTTATTGGAACAAGCAGGCAATTAATTGAATAAAATCACACTCCAAAATTAATTAGACCAAATTTTACACATCTGTACATTTTAAACATTTAAGATGCCATTCTAAGTTTGTTAGAGTTTCACATTGGGTTATAAATTGACTATCAAATGTATCTTTTTGCCCTCAACCTACCACTAGAGAACAAAACCTCCAAGTTAGAATGAGGGGAGAAGATCCTCCATCTTCTCTTCCGTATCTAATGTGTCTTTGTCCTGTGCCCTCAGCACCCAAAGTTGCCCTTGCTACAATTATAAGATTCTCATCTGTACATCTTTTTAGAAACACACACACACAGACACACACACACACACACACACACACACACACACACACACGTCATGCACACACACGAACACATACACACGCACACACATGCACACACACGCACATCACACATACATGTATGTATACATATGACAGATGCACACACACATACATCAGTCTAGGATTTTCATAGAAAGGGGGATATGCATACATTTAACTGTCTGTGATTGCATGATCTTCCTAAATTTTATACATTCTTTGTCCTATTTGCTAAAAGAGTTGTAATTTCATTTTTCTTTAGAGCTCAATAGTATCCCATATTTCTTGTACCAAAGTTTCCTTAACATTCATCTGTTGTTGGAAAATTATATTTCAGCCGTGTGTTTTGAAGATAATGTCTTGTTTCAAGAGTTACCTATATCTGCTCCCAAACATAATTTGAATGTATCTGAGTTGTTCTCTTTATGGGTTTCTAGTATGGATGTTGGGCCCTAAAATGTTCTTTTACCAATATTTCACAGTTTTTGACTATATTTAGCACTAAGGTCTGAATGTGGAAAATGCAATGCCTCAATTTTTTTCAGTATAATATTCATTATAATGTTC